>NC_079395.1:1880210-2180210 GCF_029220125.1 Pseudoliparis swirei
TTTAAAGAGACACTTTTCAATGAACTTCTGACACTTCTTTTAATCAATCCGACTGGGGCGGGAACAATTATCCAAAACGTTTAACTTTTTGATGGATTTCTTTGTCGCCGTCGCCATCTTCTCCGAAGACGACTGCTCGTCAACGAGATGTGGGAGTGTCCTCTCCGGACTCTGATGGTGAGAAGAAAGTCCAAAAACAGTGAGGAGAAGAGAAGGTGAAACAAGGTCCAGCACCTCAGAGCCGAGCCGAGCCGGTCCTCATAGCGTTGACTAGAGGTTGACCCGAACCCACCGGACCAGACTGGTCTGCAGCAGAGAAGGAGGGAGAGAGAGAGAGAGAAACAGAGAGAGAGAGAAAGAGAAAGAGAGAGAGAGAGAGAGAAAGAGAGAGAGGCACAGAGAGAGAGAGAAAGAGAAAGAGAGAGAGGCACAGAGAGAGAGAGAGAGAGAGAGAGAGAGAGAGAAAGAGAAAGAGAGAGAGGGAGAGAAAGAGAAAGAGCCAACACTACCACTTTAGTCCACAGGGGGCACCAGAACCAACACTACTAGGAAACAAGCTCCTCCCCCTCTCCCATTTCCTCACCTCCTACCACCCTGGGTATGTGTCTGTCTGTGTGTGTGTGTGTGTGTGTGTATGTGTGTTTGTCTCTGTGTGTGTATGTCTCTGTGTATATGTGTGTGTGTTTGAATGTGTATGTGTCTGTCTCTGCGTGTGTGTGTGTGTGTATCTTTGTGTGTGTGTGTGTGGTAACCTGCAGGGACACACGGTGACGCCGTGCAGTCGGCCAGACTCTTCACTCGACACACACACACACACACACACACACACACACACACACACACACACATAAAGAAGCCATTTCTCTATTTCTCTATGTTTCTATATATATAAATTAGGGCTGTGAAACGATTAAAAATTTTAATCGGATTAATCACAGGTTTTTGTGGATTAATCATGATTAATCACATATTACCGATATTCTCGGTATATTTTGTGAGAACATAGAGATTTATGACAAAAGACGGATATATACATTTATACATTCTTCTATACAATGGTGCTGCAACTCAGCAGTTATTTAGCAGTTTTCTTCCATATGGAACATTAATACATCTTCATCCTAAACAGAATGTTTAACCCTCCTGTTACCTTTCGGGTCAATTTGACCCCATTCAATGTTTAATGTCGGTGTTCTTTGGGGTCAATTTGACCCCAGGCTGTTTTTCACTGTGTCAAACATATCAGAAATATCAACTTTTTATTTTATTTAAAGGGCTATTTAGGTAGTCAACAAACAAACATATAGTACCTCACACTTAAACTTGGGAAGCAATATTAATTCTAATAATTTTCTGAGGTTTTAATTGCTGGGGTCAAATTGACCCCGAGGGTAAAATATGTTAGTAAATGTAAAGGTAACAGGAGGGTTAAACAGAACATTTTCTTGTTTGTCAACCATTAACTCCACCATGATACAATCTAAAGGCCTCTAGTCTTCCTCTAGCAGCTGCTGCTGAGGCAAACTGACTGTGGGTTTTCTTCATGAACTGGGCCGTGATGAAAGGGACGGCGGGACACCGCTGCAAAGCTGAAACCTCACCGCCCGGACACGGGGACAGATTGACAAGTGACTTTTTTTGCTCGGTCCCGATGCGCCAAGACGAGCTCTGTGGCGCGAGAGATCGATAAGTGTTAACGCAACGCCAAGAGACAGAAATGACATGCTGCTGTGGAGATACGATCAACAACAGACGTTTAGTTTAATAAAAGAACAAAGACGTGCTCTAGAGAACATGTCAGGGCGGGCCAATCTCTTTAATGTCATGCGATCTACCAACACTACGCGATCGACTGGCAGGTCGCGATCGGCGTTGAGACCCTGATCTACAGGAAGTAAAAGTCGTAACAAGGTTTCCGGTGAACCTGCGGAAGGATCATTACCGATGAACAGACCGTCTGCATGAGAGCGGACAGAGTTCAGATTGAAGTGGTGTATTGGAAGCTCATTTTGCAAGTGACTTTTTTTTCGTCCCGACGACCAACAACAGACGGATTGGAAGCTCATTCTGCGCATGCGTTAAATGCGTTTAAAAAAATAACTAGTTAAACCTGTAATTGGATTAACTGAGTTAACGCGTTATTTTTCACAGCACTAATATATATAAAATAATATATATATATGTGTGTATATATATATGTATACTGTATATATACACACAAATAGATACACATATATATATAAATATATATATACATATGTGTATATATACACATATATATATGTGTACATATATATATGTATGTATACATATATATATATATACATATATATTTATATATATATACATATACTTATATACACACATATATGTGTATATATACATATATACAGGACTGTCTCAGAAAATTAGAATATAGTGATAAAGTTCTTTATTTTCTGTAATGCAATTAAAAAATATTAATATTAAAAGAATAAAAGGCTTGCAATATTTCAGTTGATTTGTAATGAATCCAGAATGCATGACATTTTTGTTTTTTTAATTGCATTACAGAAAATAAAGAACTTTATCACAATATTCTAATTTTCTGAGACAGTCCTGTATATGTACATATATATATTTATATATATGTACATATACTTATATACATTCATATATATACACATATATATATGTGTATATATACATATATATAGAGGGCCAGAGAGAGAGAGAGGGTGAGGAAGAGATGGATGAAGAGGTGGTGGAAGAGGTAGTGTGTGCGTGTGCGTGAGTGTGTTTGTGTGTGTGTGTGCGTGCGTGTGTGTGTGTGTGTGTGCCGGCGATGATTTCCCCCGAGGACGAGCGTCCCCGCGTTAGATCCCCCGCTCGCCTCTTCCCGATCCCTTTGTGTTTTAACTAAATGCAGAAATGCGGAACGATATTAAAGAAATAAAAATAAACTGCAGACTAAACCAAAGTGAACGGGGGAACTGGGACGACTCAAGAAGGTCGACCGTCGGCACAAAGGAAACCCCTCGCCGGCGTTGAGGCCACCGTTTATAAACGGAGAGGGACCGCGAAGGTGGAGCGATGACCCGCCGACGACCCGCCGACCCGCCGACGACCCGCCGACGACCCGCCGACGAACCATTTCTGGTTCCACGAAGAACTTTTCAAACCAGAGTTCTTTAAAGATCCATGTCCTTAAATAGTTCTTCAAAGGACCTCCAAAGGTATCTCAAAAAACATTTAAAAAATGGTTCTTTAAGGCAACATTCTTGGTTCCTCAAAGAACCTTTTAAACCAGGGTCCTTTAAAGAACCATTTCCTTCAAGAGTTCTTAAAATAACACAGTGTGTGTGTGTGTGTGTGTGTGTGTGTGTGTGTGTGTGTGTGTGTGTGTGTGTGTGTGTGTGTGTGTGTGTGTGTGTGTGTGTGTGTGTGTGTGTGTGTGTGTGTGTGTGTGTGTGTGTCAGCTTCACGCTGAATATATTGTTCTGGGATGGAGGGCGATGATAAAGAGGAAATGTATTCCGCATATGTGGAGAGAGAGAGAGAGAGAGAGAGAGAGAGAGAGAGAGAGAGAGAGAGAGAGAGAGAGAGAGAAATGGTGATTGGAAAGGTCGAGTCAGCACATCTTTCTTTGTTACCAGAAAGCAATGTGTGTGTGTGTAAGAGAATGTGTGCATGTGTTTGTGTGTGTGTGTAAGAGAGTGTAGTGTGTGTGTATATATATATATATATATATGTGTGTGTATATATAAATATATATATGGGGCAGCACGGTGGCGCAGTGGTTAGCACTGTCGCCTCACAGCAAGAAGGTCCTGGGTTCGAATCCCGGTCGTCCCGTTCCAGGTCCTTTCTGTGGTTGCATGTTCTCCTCGTGTCGCGTGGGTTTCCTCCGGTACTCGGTTTCCCCACCACCATAAAGACATGCACCGCAGCCTCACCGCGGTTCGTATGGATGTGAATGAATGTTGGTGGTGGTCGGAGGGGCCGGAGGCGCTGATTGGCTGCCACGCTTCCGTCAGTCTGCCCCAGGGCAGCTGTGGCTACTGATGTAGCTTACCACCACCGGGATGACTGTGTGTGTGACTACTGGACTCTGTAAAGCGACTTCGGGATGTCGGCATGCCTTGAGAATATATAAAATAAATGATTATTATTATTATTATTATTATATATATACATATATATATGTGTATTTGTGTATTTATATATGTGTATATATATGTGTATTTGTGTATTTATATATATATATGTGTGTGTGTATATATATACACACACACATATATATACTAGGGCTGTGAAACGATTAACAATATTAATCAGGTTAATCACAGGTTTCTGTGGATTAATCATGATTAATCACATATTACCGATATTCTCGGTATATTTTTGTGATAACATAAATATTTATGACAAAAGACGGATATATACATTTATACACAGGGGTGCACATAACTTACTCACCAGTGTGCGCGCATCGCGGCTGAGCTCTGCCGCGCGTTAACGCGACACGTAGAGACAGAATGACATGCTGCTGTAGAGACGACCAACAACAGACGGATTGGAAGCTCATTCTGCGCGTTAAATGTGTATATAAATAAATATATGTATATATATATTTATATATATATATGTGTGTATATCTATATATATGTGTGTATATAAATAAATATATATATATATTTATATATATATGTGTATATCTATATATGTGTGTATATAAATAAATATATGTATATATATATATGTGTATATATATGTGTGTATATCTATATATATGTGTGTGTGTGTCTCCTCTTGTTATTTGTTCCTCTACTAACGGCTCGTGATGAGGATGTCTGACTGTTTCCTCCTTCTCCGTCTAAATGAGGATTAAATAAATCTAAAATGTTTGATGTTGAGTGAAAGTGGGAGAAAAAGAAAATAAATCATCTCTATTAAACATTTATATTTCTACACGTTCACAAATCTCCTGAAGCAGCGAGACGCCATCTTGGAAGCTTGGCGGTTAGTCTGCGTCGTCTTTTTATTATCCGCCTTTACATTCATAAGGACATATTTTCAAGAGTTTGCTTACTTGCATGAGCGTATGACAGTATTTGAGTGTATTTGCTCCCAAACCCAGGGTAGAATATTACATAAAAAGACAACGGAATATTGCATGGAGCCTCTCCCTCGTCTTTAGGTAAAAGGCGTTGACTCGGCGGCCTGTCTGCCCGCTGCACGGTGACTTTTACCTCCATTTATCTCGACGCTGCGTAATCTAAGAGCGCGCTGGAGCCTTACAGATCACGCACTTCACTTTAAATTCACATCGCCACACTCCGGGGATCTTTTATTTAGCGCGTGTGTGTGAGTGAGGCGGGTTATCCAGGGCCGACGTTCCATCAATCAAACCCAATAGACGTGCAATAGACTTGCACTCTGAACTTTAAATTACAAGAAGTTCTTCAGTGGGAGCGGTTATAACAACGAATATGCAATCACAGAAATATTTCATTCCCTTAAATATTCCCCACTTTTGGTTTGTTGTCATTTTTTTGGTGAGAATGATCAACAACGGATGTTTTTGGGTTGACATGCATCAGTTAAACATCAGCACCAGGATGGCCGAGTGGTTAAGGCGTTGGACTTAAGACCCAATGGGCAGATGCCCTCGTGGGTTCGAACCCCACTCCTGGTATATTTATGCTATAATTACTCACTTCTAAAAAGTCAGAGTTGACATACTTGGAGGGGAACATTTTAAAGCCTGTTCACGTTTAACTTCTAAATCTCCACCCACGTAAACATCAACATCGATCAATACAGCAGAGCGGCTGACACGGTGGTTAAAGACTGCAGCAGAAGAACTCATGAAGTGAGTCAGCTGCACGTTGCTGTTGCCTCTTTTTATCAATGCAAAGTAACATTGGTGCCAGCAGACGGGGACAAAGGTGTTGAAGCCCTTTGCACCTCCGTCAGTCGTCTCTCTGTGGTGCCAATGGACACAAGGCTGCGTGGCTTACAATCACACTTTTGGTGTGGAGGCATTTGCTGGATTGGTTCACCTCCAACACTCCAAAAACATCTCTTCGCCTCAAAAACAAATGTATCTTGCTAAAGATTGGAGGAAAATTCAAATAGATTTCGCTTGAAATAACAAAGAAAAAATCAACGGGATAGCTCAGTGGTTAAGGCGTTGGACTTAAGAGCCAATGGGCGTATGTCCTCGTGGGTTCGAACCCCACTCCTGGTATTATATTGCTCCCTTCTAAATAAAGAAGACGTCTGCATCCTATTTATCAACAAACAAAAGTAGTCAACATTGCTGGATGGTTCACTCCCACCACATCTCTTCCCCTCACAAATATGTTTATCTTTATAAAGATTTGAGGTAAATAAAAATAAAAATTTCCCTTGAAATATCACTGTAAACATCACCAGGATGGCCGAGTGGTTAAGGCGTTGGACTTAAGATCCAATGGGCGTATGCCCTCGTGGGTTCGAACCCCACTCCTGGTATTATATTGCTCCCTTCTAAATAAAGAAGACGTCTGCATCCTATTTATCAACAAACAGAACTAGTCAACATTGCCGGATGGTTCCATCCAGCTTCATTGCCGGGCAGTTCACTCCCAACACATCTCTTCGCCTCACAAATATGTTTATCTTGCTAAAGATTTGAGGAAAAAGAAAATATATTTCCTTTGAAATCTCACTGTAATTATCACCAGGATGGCCGAATGGTTAAGGCGTTGGACTTAAGATCCAATGGGCATATGCCCTCGTGGGTTCAAACCCCACTCCTGGTATAATTGAAAGTTTCCACTTTAATGCAGAAAATTCTATGCACACAATTTCACAAACAGCTTCCTGCTCATCCTCCATAGACCGGTCTTAGATTGGTCATTCCTTGAGAGAGGGTGCTGCCTAATTCCCCCCAGGAACTCCTCTTGGCTGACTCGCCAACATTTCTTGAAACTATTGAAACTCTGTTACTTCTTCTCTGCTTCTTCCTTCTAAATAAAGAAGACTTCTGCATCCTATTTATCGACAAACAAAAGTAGTCAACATTGCCGGGCAGTTCACCTCCAACACTCCAAACGCATCTCTTCACCTTACAAATAAATGTAGCTTGCTAACGATTGGAGGAAAATTTTAATAAATTTCCCTTGAAATCAAACTGTAAATATAACCAGGATGGCCGAGTGGTTAAGGCGTTGGACTTAAGATCCAATGGGCGTGAGCCCTCGTGGGTTCGAACCCCACTCCTGGTATTATATTACTCCCTTCTAAATATAGAAGACGTCTGCATCCTATTTATCGACAAACAAAAGTAGTCAACATTGCTGGATGGTTCACGTCCAACACGTCTCTTCCCCTCACAAATATGTTTATCTTTATAAAGATTTGAGGTAAATAAAAACAAAAATTTCCCTTGAAATCACACTGTAAACATCACCAGGATGGCCGAGTGGTTAAGGCGTTGGACTTAAGATCCAATAGGCGTGAGCCCTCGTGGGTTCAAACCCCACTCCTGGTATATTTGATAGTTTTCACTTTAATGCAGAAAATTCTATGCAGAAAATTTCACAACAGCTTCCTGCTCACCCTCCATAGACCGGTCTTAGATCGTTCATTCCTTGAGAGCTGGTGTCGCCTAATCCACCACCGGAACTCCTCCTGGCTGGCTCGCCAACATTTCTTGAAACTATTAAAACTCTATTACTTCTTCTCTGCTTCTCCCTTCTAAATAAAGAAGACGTCTGCATCCTATTTATCGACAAACAAAAGTAGTCAACATTGCCGCATGGTTCAAGTCCAACGTCATTGCCGGGCAGTTCCCCTCCAACACTTCCAACAGATCTCTCCGCCTAACAAATATGTTTATCTTGCTAAAGATTTCAGGAAAAAGAAGAAATATTTCCTTTGAAATCACACTGTAAACATCACCACGATGGCTGAGTGGTTTAAGGTGTTGGACTTAAGATCCAATGGGCATATGACCTCCTGGGTTCGAACCCCACTCCTGGTATATTTGATAGTTTTAACTTTAATGCAGAAAATTCTATGCACACAATTTCACAAACAGCTTCGCCCTCATCCTCCGTAGACCGGTCTTAGATTGGTCATTCCTTGAGAGTGGGTGCCGCCTCGTTCTTCATACCTCATTCCTCCCGGAACTCCTCCTGGCTGGCTCGCCAAAATGTCTTGAAACTAATTAAACTCTGTTCCATCTTCTTATCTTCTTACACTTCAGTAATCCCACAGAACACAAGAGAGACTGGTTCAATGTTCAGTTCACTGTAGATTTTATTTCCAGAATAAATGCGCCGAAAGTGAGCAAAGTGCAATGGACACAATGCCGCGTGGGTACCAAGCCCTCTTTAGATGTGTTGGCATTGTTTTGGTTAGAATGATGCACTCCGGACATTTTTTGTTTGACATCATACAATATTTAACCATCATCACCAGGATGGCAGAGTGATTAAGGCGTTGGACTTAAGATCCAATGGGCAGATGCCCTCGTGGGTTCGAACCCCACTCCTGGTATTATTTTAATCCCTTTTAAATAAAAAAGAAGTCTATTTATCGATAAACAAAAGAAGTCGAGTGGTTAAGGTGTTGGACTTCAGATCCAATGGCCATATTTGAACCCCACTCCTGGTATATTTGACAGTTTCCACATTAATGCAGAAATGTAAACCGGTCTTAGATCGGTCAGCCCTTGAGAGTGGGGGTCGCCTCGCGAGAGAATGATCCACACCGAAGAAGTCTGGATCCTTATTATCCACAAACAGCAGAAGTCAGAGTCAAAGCACTTTTAAAAATAAAAAGCCTGTTCACGTTTAACTTCTAAATCTCCACCCACGTAAACATCAACATCGATCAATACAGCAGAGCGGCTGACACGGTGGTTAAAGACTGCAGCAGAAGAACTCATGAAGTGAGTCAGCTGCACGTTGCTGTTGCCTCTTTTTATCAATGCAAAGTAACATTGGTGCCAGCAGACGGGGACAAAGGTGTTGAAGCCCTTTGCACCTCCGTCAGTCGTCTCATACGCGGTGCCAATGGACACAAGGCTGCGTGGCTTACAATCACACTTTTGGTGTGGAGGCATTTGCTGGATTGGTTCACCTCCAACACTCCAAAAACATCTCTTTGCCTCAAAAATAAATGTATCTTGGAGGAAAATTAGAAATTAAAATAAATTTCCCTTGAAATATCACTAAAAATATAACCAGGATGGCCGAGTGGTTAAGGCGTTGGACTTAAGATCCAATGGGCATAAGCCCTCGTGGGTTCGATCCCCACTCCTGGTATATTTGACAGTTTCCACTTTACTATGACATATCTGCATTATCCAGAACTACTTCTATGGAAGGTTGGATTTAAATTAAGCCCTTTCAAATTCATAAGGGTCTTCTAGCTGCCTCTGTGTTGTTCACATTGCTATCCATCCGGCATCATTTTGGTTTTGTTCTGTTCCAGGAAGCAGATGTAAGTGAGAACTGAATTATGCCAGATAATAATCTAATAAATGAAATCTGGGAGATATTTTTTTGAACAACAAATTTGTAATTACGGGAATATTTCAGAGCCTGAAATAATCCCCATTGTGTCACAGATAGTAACGAGTGTCAATGAGTGCCGAAAGCAAGCAAAATGCAATGGACACAAGGCCGGGTGGGTTCCAATCCCACGCTTGGTGTGTTGACATTTTTTGGGTGAGAATTATCCATATTTTGAAATTGACATCATACAACAGTCAAAAAAGAGCACCAGGATGGCCGAGTGGTTAAGCCGTTGGGCTTAAGATCCAATGGGCAGATGCCCTCGTGGGTTCAAACCCCACTCCTGGTATATTTGACAATGTTCACATTAATGCAGAAAATTCTATGCACACAATTTCACAAACAGCTTCCTGCTCTCCCTCCATAGACCGGTCTTAGATTGGTCATTCCTTGAGAGTGGGTGCTGCCTAATCCACCACAAATGTCTTGAAACTATTAAAACTCTGTTACTTCTTCTCTGTTACTCCCGTCTAAATAAAGAAGAAGTCTGCATTCTATTTATTGACAAACAGATGAGGTCGAAATTGCCGGATGGTTCAGGTCCAACGTCATTAACGGGCTGTTTACATTCAGCGTGATTGCCGGATCGATTCACCTCCAACACTCGAAGAACGTCTCTTCGCCTCACAAATAATTGTATCTTGCTAAGAATTAGAGCAAAATGAAAATAAATTTCATTTGAAATCACACTGTAAAAATAACCAGGATGGCCGAGTGGTTAAGGGTGTTGGACTTAAGATCCAATGGGCGTATGTCCTCGTGGGTTCGAACCCCACTCCTGGTATTATATTACTCCCTTCTAAATAAAGAAGACGTCTGCATCCTATTTATCAACAAACAGAACTAGTCAACATTGCCGGATGGTTCCATCCAGCTTCATTGCCGGGCAGTTCACTCCCAACACATCTCTTCGCCTCACAAATATGTTTATCTTGCTAAAGATTTGAGGAAAAAGAAAATATATTTCCTTTGAAATCTCACTGTAATTATCACCAGGATGGCCGAATGGTTAAGGCGTTGGACTTAAGATCCAAAGATCATATGCCCTCGTGGGTTCAAACCCCACTCCTGGTATATTTGAAAGTTTCCACTTTAATGCAGAAGATTCTATGCACACAATTTCACAAACAGCTTCCTGCTCACCCTCCATAGACCGGTCTTAGATTGGTCATTCCTTGAGAGAGGGTGCTGCCTAATTCCCCCCAGGAACTCCTCCTGGCTGGCTCGCCAAAATGTGTTGAACCTATTAAAACTCTGTTACTTCCTCTCTGCTACTCCCTTCTAAATAAAGAAGAAGTCTGCATCCTATTTATAGACAAACAAAACTAGTCAACATTGCCGGATGGTTCACCTCCAACACTCCAAACGCATTACTTTGCCTCTCAAATAAATGTATCTTGCTAAATATTGGAGGAAAATTTCATAAAATTTCCCTTGAAATCAAACTGTAAATATAACCAGGATGGCCGAGTGGTTAAGGCGTTGGACTTAAGATCCGTTGGCGTGCCGCCGTGACCCGGTGCCACTCGATCTCATAGGCCGGTCCCCTTGAGAATAAAATCCATGAGTACGAACTTTTAAAAAAAATACCAATGTCCCCCGCGAGGAGTGGAGGACGGTGGGTCGGCCCATTGCTTTGAGCCGTGGTGATGACTCCAGGTCCGAAGGCTGCAGCGGTTCTATATTACAGGCTCTCTGCCGGGGACATCAGCGCGTTATCTCTATAATGCTCGGGAAAATCTAAAAGCCCAATGTGGAGCTGTTAAAGTGATGTATGGACGTCGCATCCTCTATAATATGACGTGTAAAGTAAAGAAGTGAGCTGTGAAATCCCCCAGAGGCCATTCAGTCTCCTGAAACACCATAAAGCCCTTCATGTTGTTATCACGCCTTCTAATAACGAAGAGCAGCCTCTTCCAGATCTTCAGCCATGCGTGTGAATCTCTGAACCTGTATTTCTTAATCTCTCCCGGTCCCTGAAGGCAACGGCACACGGGTTCGTTAGAAACGGCTCCGCCCTCCACTTCTCTCCGTCCACTTATTGTCGCCGTGGAAACATCTCAAAAAGGTCCCGCCCACATTCCTCTGTGTTCTCGTCACCCGGCGTCAGCTCCGCCAACCAGCGAGCGGCCAATGAGCGGCGGCGTGAACCCCGCCCCCCGACACGCGCCCCCTCATGCGTAACGCACGGGGGTCGGCTCCTCTGGTCGTGAACGAGCGAGTCGGGAAACAAGCGTCAGCAGAACGTTCTGTCAGCCATTTCAGAAACTCGGTGGCCGTTGGACAGCAGGTTCTCCAGGCAGCCGGGAAAGGCCCTCTGGGAGGCGGGGCCCCGGAGCTCCGCCCCCACACTCGGCTGCACAAGGGGGACGAAAAAGGAGCGTTCATTTTGGTCGTGAAAAGGTGTGGGGCAAAAGGAGGAAGATGAAGACGAGGAGGAGGGAAGGTGTGGGGGGAAAAGGAGGAGGATGAAGGTGAGGAAGAGGGTGGGGCAAAAGAGGATAAAGGCGAGAAGGAGGATGAAGGTGAGAAGGAGGGAAGAGCAGAGGAGGATGAAGGAGGAAAGATGAGTCATCACACATTTTGTCATCAACAAAGTTCCGGGAAAGAAAAGAGACGAAATCAAAAGTTGAACGTTTTTTGACTTCATCATTTTTCAAGTTGGTCATTCTGAATATTTAATAAATAAAGAAGGTTCACCTTCCATTGACAGCGACTCTATTTTTAAATTATCTATTTTTTTCCTGCCGCTTTCTCTCTTTGTTATCGGACGTGTTTGTTTGTTGTTTGTTGTTTGTTGTTTGTTGTCTTCCACCAACAGGCCGACCTGGGAACCCCCCCCCCCCCGATGGCCTCACGCTGCGCGACATGTTTCTCCGTCTCTCTGCGTCCCGCGGAGAGGATCACGGCGAGGTCGCCCCCTCTCGGCTCCTTAGGGACGACGACCAAAATACAAGAGAACGCCCGAGAGGAGGAGGAGGAAGAGGAGGAGAAGAAGAAGAAGAAGAAGAAGAAGAAGAAGAAGAAGAAGAAGAAGAAGAAGAAGAAGAAGAACAAAGGAAACGCAGCGAGACGCCATCAATGATTGATGAGCGCCACGCGGGTCCAACACCAGCAGATCTGTCCCCAGAAAGCACCGGCAGAGAAACTTTCTTTTCTTTTATTTTGCTGAGAGAGAGAGAGATATTAATCATGTATTTGATGTTCTTGAGGGAGAGACGACTTCAAAGAGAGGAGCAGAGACGGCTCGTATTCCTGATCATGCAGACGGATTATTGGTGTGCAGCTCGGATGAGAAAAAACAACTTTAGAGAGAGAGAAAGAGAGAGAGAGAGAGAGAACGTCAGGATGCAGACCTGGTGATAAAGAGAGTGACAAAGAGACATAGAGGTAGAGAGACATATAATTAAATAAAACCGTCTGAACCTCGAACGAGCCGTCAACGTGGCTCATGGGGGGACGTCTGATGATCATAATATATGATAATGTGTTATGATCCTATGTTATGATCATAACACATTATCATATGTTATGATCATGTTATGATCATGTTATTATCATAACATACGATCGTATGTTATGATCGTATGTTATAATCATTATTACCCTCTCACCTCCAGGCTGCTGTTGCTCTCCATCATGAATCATTGATATCGTTCTACCTCCGTCACGCTCTTCGTCCTGCACCCTCCTCTTCTTCTGTCCGCCTGCTGCACTTTTATTTATTGTGATAATTAATAAGGCGACCGGAACATACGATCTCGACCTGTTGTGCACGTGGGAGCGTGCACGTGAGCTTCAGCAGGTTTCTCCGGAAACACGACCACGCCGTCTTTGTCACATTATGACAATCACAAAAAGTGCTTCTTTCCATTCCTCAGTCGGAGAAGCATCATTCAGGGAGAGAGAGAGAGAGAGAGAGGGGGGGAGAGAGAGAGAGAGAGGGAGAGACATGAAGTGGAAATGAGAAAGGCTCAAAGAAATTGGCCACGAATGGTGCTGTATATGTTTTGAACCAAAGAGACACATAACAATGAAGGAACAAGATTGGTTGATGGGGGGAATATCAAAGGGTGAGAGAGAGAGAGGGAGAGAGAGAGAGTAGAGAGGGTGCAGCTGAAAGAGGGAAATGGTGTCTTCTGATGTGGAAGAAATGATACAGCAGTGAGATCAATGGAGAGAACAACATCAACGAGAACCGAGAGGAGGAAGAGAAAGGAACAGAGGTATAGAATATAGATGAAGAACAAAGACAGAAGAAGAAGAAGAAGAAGAAGAAGAAGAAGAAGAAGAAGAAGAAGAAGAAGAAGAAGAAGAAGAAGAAGAAGAAGTGAATCTGTTTGTTTTCAGTGACGTTCTGGGCTACATTTGAAAGATGAGACGGACTCATCTTGAAGGGGAACAGCCCTCAGTGAAAACCATGCGAGAGATAGAAGATAAGGATGAACAGAGGGAGGAAGTGAAGAGGGGAGGGGGAGGGGGGGGGGCTTTTGGGAGAGATGGAAAGTTAGGATATGCAGAAAGTGAAAATGAGACAGAGAGATGGATGAAGAATGGATTTCAGCAGCCAGATAAGGGGAGCCATATGGTGATGATTCAGCATGGCAACCTCTGGGTGTAACACACACACACACACACACACACACACACACACACTCACTCACACACACTCACACACTCACACACACACACACACACACACACACACACACACACACACACACACACACTCACACACACACACACACACACACACACTCACTCACACACACTCACACACACACACACACACACACACACTCACACACACACACACACACACACACACACACACACACAAACACACACTCACACACACACACACACACACACACAGCTCCCTCTGCACAGACCCATGCATCACGTCCGGCAGGGTCCCGCCCCAACACGTGCCGCAGTGGGACGGGAACCATCCATCACGCCCGCAACCAGACTGGAGATGCAGCGGCGGGGGGCGGGGCCACGGTTTAGACCAATCGGGCGGCAGCGTGTGTCTTCCATCCCCGCCCGACCACAGAGACAATGTAAAGTTATCTCAGGGGGCGTCACATCGTCTACAACCTCACACAGACCTTCTGCAAGAACAAAATGTCTCTTCGCTGCTCAAAGAATTGAAAGTAGACGCACAACGTCACTCCAGTTAGAGACGCTTCATCACGTGGGGTGCAGTACCTCGTCTGACCAGCAGCAGCTGCCCTCGCTCCAGCTCCAGGCTGAGGCCGACTCCTCCCTGAGAGCGAATGTTTAGTTTTTCAGAATAGTCTAAGCCAATTGAAGCCCGTGAAGTGACTTTAATGCGGACAATAACAGACGGGACTTTTATTGTGAAAATACTTGTCTAGCGACTTGACCGGAAGTGACGTTTTGACCCGGGGGTCGTGACGTTTGACCCTCCATTTTGATAGCGGGACTTTTATCTAACAGGAAGGTGTTAGAGGCTGGACTACCTTTGAGAGGAGCTGATTGGCTGATACTGACTCTGGATTGGGGAAACATCGTTCTCTTTCGTCTTGACCCGGGTGCTTCCAGCTGCTTCCTGTTGAGCCCGGATCACCACGAAACCCACGATCCTGAGCCTCGATTCTTTGTTTACACTTCTTGCCATTAAATATTGTTAAACTTCATTCACGTACATCCGGAGCCTGATGTCCATCATCTGCCAAGTGTCCAGTTTCAGTTCCTCTTATAAAACCAAAGAAGACCCCAAAAAACAAAGACCACCGTCAACAGGCATCCGCCTGTGTTTTCATTTCATTTTTAACGAGCATTTCCCTGCTCGGTGTCACTTGTCGGCTGTTTGTTCTGGACGTAACGGGCTTCAGTAAAAGCCCCGGCAACACTGCTCAGCATCAACTTCCTTTTTTGCAGCCGTAACAATAAACGTCGGCGGCGGCCGCACACGGACACGTCGACCACCGGCCGACCGGTCCGAGAGATCGCGGCGCACGCGATCGTGATGAATGGACCGGCGGTAACTCGTAGCCGACGCCCCCTCTGCATCCTACGCGATGTTCAGGCTGACAAGTGGAGCGGCGAGAACATTAATCAGGTGTGTCTTTACTTTTGCGTTTCAGTCCAGCAGCTGACAAGCTATTAACCTCTCGGGTGTAAATTGCGTGGATGAGCAGACACAACACCGGGGCGCTGCCGCCGCCGCGGGGAGTTGTTTATGGTGGCAGAAGAGCAGGCGGCGAGGAAGTGTTTCACACCTGCAGACAGCCGGATCCAATTAAGATTCAGAGAAATAAGAGAGCGATCAAGTCTATTTTGAAGAAGGGTCCAGGAAGTAGGGGGGGTGGGGGAGGGGGGGTGAAGCTGTGAATCTGAGTCGTGTGACAATGAGCTGACGGGACGAGGCGACGTCAGTCGATACGGAAATATCGATTGTCGCTTCTTCACCTGTCAAACCCCAGAAGTGACCGGACCTCAATTTCCCCCGGGAGGAACGTGTGTCGTAGTTCAAACGGTAAAAAAAAAAAAATGGAGAAGAAATAAATAGACTTACTTTTGTGTTCTGAGAAATATTTTTACTTGAAAACAATAACACTTCTGGTCCCAATCCTTCAGAATAAAAGCTTAGAACTCTTTACACGTTTAGAACGTTTCAAAAATAATAATAGGGCGCATTTAAATCGTCTCCCTGACCTTTTTACTTTGTCCTCTCTTATCTTGTCAGAAAACACAATATGTCTTGACGAACACTTCAACAAAATAAAAAAAACATGTATCCTCCACGTCCCGGAGGACGATTGTCGGCGATGATCCGCCAAGACACGTTGTGAGAGGTCTTGTTGCGCGGCCTCATTAACAATAATACCCACAATGCATTTGTCACACTGCGGTTAAACAGTTCTCTCGATAAGACTTATTTTTCTCTCTCTCTAATAATTCTAGCTTTACAATATAAAGGAACATATCCAGACATTCATGGTCCCCAGAGGGTGAAGTCAATGGACTCTCCGTCTCGCGCCGCCGTGACGCTGACGTTCGTGGTTTTTGAATCGCGTCTCAATTTATCCGATACTTTGGTTTAAGACCAAATACTTACAAAACAAATGCCCCTTAACTTTCCACTAGTTAGCGAGCCGGCTAACTAGGCAGCTGTCTGCTAGTTAGTGAGCCAGCTAACTAGGCAGCTATCCGATAGTTAGCAAGCTGGCTAACTAGGCAGTTATCTGCTAGTTAGCGAGCCGGCTAACTAGGCAGCTGTCCGCTAGTTAGCTAGCAGGCTAACTAGGCAGCTGTCTGCTAGTTAGCGAGCCGGCTAACTAGGCAGCTGTCCGCTAGTTAGTTAGCTCTCTAACTAGGCAGCTGTCTACGAGTTAGCGAGCCGGCTAACTAGGCAGCTATCCGCGAGTTAGCAAGCTGGCTAACTAGGCAGTTATCTGCTAGTTAGCGAGCTGGGTAACTAGGCAGCGGTCCGCTAGTTAGCTAGCAGGCTAACTAGGCAGCTGTCCGCTAGTTAGTTAGCTCACTAACTAGGCAGCTGTCTACTAGTTAGCGAGCCGGCTAACTAGGCAGCTGTCCGCTAGTTAGCGAGCTGGCTAACTAGCGAACAGCTGTCCACTAGTTATGATGCCGGCGTTAGCATTTAGAATCTCATTATTGCGAGAAGATAAATAAGTCTTATCGAGAGATAATTCACTTACAATATCAGTGTTTCCAAAACTTAATTGAGAAACGCCTTGTTCCGCACACGCACACAGACACACAACACCACCTCCAACTTATAATTCTGCTGGAAGCACTGGAGACAATTTATAAAAACACACTTACTACTGAAAAACAAAAGATTAATTAAGTCCTCAAACCTCATGAAACCTGTTTATTTGTAATAAATACGAGACGCAGCTCATGTGCGGTATAAATATTCCCTGTGATGAATGTATTTGAGCATGTGGAGTTGTGTTTCTTATCCGGGACGAGACAGTGAAGAACCGGCTGTGTGCAGCGACATGAGGCCAGAGACCCAGCGGGGCGCCGAGAGGACCACAGAGACCTGGTTCCTCAAGCGGGCCGTGAAGAGGATGAGGAAGATGAGGAAGATGAGGATGAGTCACATGCAGTGCAAATACAATGCATGTGGAGTGATGCTCGTGCTTCAAAGTCAAAGTTGTCTTTGTTGTCACTTCTTCCATTTGTGCAAACACAGAAGATCTGAAAGGACATATTTGTTGTATTTGCAATTTATTGTTGAAAGATGAATCAATTCGAATATTAATTATGTTTATTGACTCAAATACGAAAACACTTTTATTTTTCTCGTTTCCAAATGGAGCAATCGCTGATAAATTGAACTGTGGTGTAATTTCAACACAGAATGGGAGAAATTATGTGTTTAGGTAATTTTTTTAAATGCGTTAATATTTGAGTACGTTGCGTTTTGTGTTGTTTCCACGGTGAAAACCAGAGACGAGAGCGCGAACAGTTGTGAGGAAGGGAAACGCTTCCGAGAAAAGGCGTCCAGGGAGCGTTTGTGGTTCTTTGGGTAAAGACGAGAACATTAAGCGGCGCGACGTGTTTCAGATTTAATGAGTTGATTGCTCGGCCGCGGCTACATCCTCCACGCAAACGATATTCCTCCGGAGGAAAGTAAACAAACTCAACGGGTAATTAAAAATGAAACCAGTGAGTCCAGAGTGGTTGTTGTTGTTGTGGTTTAGCTGTGCAGGCATCTCAAGACGGTCCTGTGGGTCCAGTGAAAGAAGGAAGGAGGACTCAGCGTAAGGACCCCCGGAGGCCTCCCGCCGGGGGCCCGTCCTCCCGCCGGGGGCCCGTCCTCCCGCTGGGCTCCGGTCCAGAGGGCCGAGGCGGCTGCTGCAGCTGGTACTGGACCACGCCGTCTGCGTTGCTGTCGCCGGGTAGAGACTGGAACACACGATCAATACGTGTTCTATGAGTATCGCTCACGTGGAAAACATTGTGTTTTAAAATAAATACAAGCATGTGCTGTACATCTCAAAATAACTGCATTTAAATAGAACTGTACTTTATTGAATATAAGATTATGAACTTAAAAACACAAACAAAGGCTTTGATTGCAATTAATGCAATTAACTTAAATATACTGAAACAATACACTGTAAAAAATTCTTATTTCTAGACTTCTATACAACCAGAGGAGTCGCCCCCTGGTGGTCAGTAGAGAGAATGCAGCTTTAACACATGGAGCATAGACTTCTATACAACCAGAGGAGTCGCCCCCTGGTGGTCAGGAGAGAGAATGCAGCTTTAACACATGGAGCATAGACTTCTATACAACCAGAGGAGTCGCCGAATCGCATCGCTTGGCCTTTCCGAATGAAGATAATTGATTATTGAGCCGTGTCGAACACCTGAAAGGAATATCCTGAAGCTATGAAATGGGACATGAATTGATCTCGAGAGACTTTCCAGATGAATTAGAATCACTCGTGTTCGCTCTGGGTCTCTCGGCAGCATGGAGGATTCACGTGTCGTCCATTCTTCGGCCGTGAAACAGAAACATGCGTAAACAAACCACAGGGTTCATATTCGATGGATCATCTGTGGCCAGAGATCTGAGAGATGAAACGACAACAATCAAAACGACGGATTCGTATAAAAAGGTCGTCTCGAAACCGGGGTTAAGAAATATTGCTGAATATTTGAGGAGTATGAAAATGATATTTATTATAATAATATTTCCCATAAACAGCGACGTATTCATATCACCAGCCATCAATACAGGCGCTGTGCTGTGATTGGTCGAGCTCCAACTCATCAGGCCACCCACTGATGCATCATGAGAACTGGACGAGAGCTAGATGCTGGCAGGAGGATGTGCACGTGTGCGTGTGTGAGTGTGAGTGTGTGTGTGTGTGTGTACGTGTGTGTGTGTATGTGTGTGTGTGTATGTGTGTGTATGTGTGTGTGTACGTGTGAGTGTGTGTGTGTGTGTATGTGCATGTGTGAGTGTGTGTGTGTATGTGTGTGTGTATATGTGTATGTGTGTGTGTGTGTGTGTGTGTGTGTGTGTGTGTGTATGTATATGTGTGTGTGTGTATGTATATGTGTGTGTGTGTGTATGTATGTGTGTATGTGTGTGTGTGTGTGTGTGTGTGTGTGTGTGTGTACGTGTGTGTATGTGTGTGTGTGTGTGTGCATGTGTGTGTGTGTGTACGTGTGTGTGTGTGTGTGTGTGTGTGTTCGGGGGGTTTGTTGACAGAAGTCTGCTTGGACAGATAAACTGTGGTTTGATTGAATGGGCTGCTGCCCAATGAAGACACTTGCAATAATTGCAGAAGCCTATGTGTGTATGTATGTGTGTGTGTGTGTGTGTGTGTGTGTGTGTGTGTGTGTGTGTGTGTGTGTGTGTGTGTGTGTGTGTGTGTGTGTGTGTGTGTGTGTGTGTGTGTGTGTGTGTGTGTGTGTAGGTGTGTGTTTATGCGTGTGTTTCTGTGCTTAGGAACATTATTTGCCGGGAAAAAATGACAATGCTGAGTCTAATTAAACACCATATGGGCAGAATCTGAAGGAAGCTGACCAGCTTCCCCCACACACACACACACACACAACTGAAAGCCTAACAAAGCCAGGGTGAGCGCACTGAAAGCTGCTTAAATGACCCGATTTATAAGGTTTCAATTGAGTATTTATATATATTTATTTCTCAAGTTATTCGCCAACAGAAATGCTGATTTAGTCGATTCCATCTCCTCGTCGGCTCGTTTCCACGGTAGCTTAATGGGACTTACCGTCAGTCAACTGTGGTAAATATTAAATACAACCATTCACAAGTAAAGGCAAATCGATATCTACATATTACAAGAATACGCTAAAGACAACTCCAGTTTAACCCCAACCTCTCTGCCGGAACACGCCGGTCCATCCGAACGTCGTCTTCAGAGCATCGTGGTCAAAAAACATCTGTTGTGTTCATGATCCCTTGAGGACCATTTAAAAGGACTTTGACCCTCGACCTTTCAGAAGAGGAGCCCCCGTGTCTTTGATCGTCTTCATAGCGTCGCCTTCAAGCTTCACGTTTTCACACCGAGGGACGCACAGCTCTCCTTGAAATGGTCTCTTTGTGATGACGCACAATGGAAGGTTGTTCACGGTTACATCACAGCGTGCGTTCTCACGCTGAGCGCCACGCAGGCTCAAGAGGTCAACAGTTTGGACGCTCTGCTGGTCGGCGGTGCCGGAGCGGCGGAGCCTGATCTTTAAAGGCCGCGAGATAATGAAGCGGATGACTTACAGGCGTGTCCGGTGACAGGAGCACAGGCAAGAGAAGACAGTCGGACCTTTACTCGTGAAGGTCAGACGGGGGGGAGGAAAAAAAGAGAGGATCAGAGGCAGAGCGGCGTTACACCGATTCACCGTGGCGCCACGACGGTCGAGCTGAAGCCAATGAAATCAAACGGTGAACTGACGGCTGATTGCCTGCACACTTCCTGTCGCTTTAAATCCTAGAGGTCGCCGCGGGTTTCTGGCTCCCGGCTGTCTGTCAGAGGCGCCGCATACAACCGGCCAGCGCCGGTTAAGTTGAATTCAGTGACTCTTAATTTGCTGCACCGACTATGTCTTGGAGTTAGTGTAATACGCTTTGTTTCCACTGGGGTGTAAACACGATGTATACCAGCATGTGTTTCACAACTACAAAAGTAAAAATGGGGAAATAAATCATAAAATAAGTCATCAGACAAATCATAAAAAATAATCACACAAAAGATTTTTTTTAATAAAAAAATATCAAAAACTTCAAACAAAATATCAGACAAATTATCAAACAAATCATCAAATAAATCATTAGACAAATGATAAAAAAACATTGAAAAACATCAAACAAAACATCAAACAAATCATCAAACAAATCATCAAACAAAACATCAAACACAACATCCGAAAAATCATCAAACAAAACATCAAACAAATCATCCAACTCGTCAGCTGAACACGAAGCTAAAACTTAAATCAATAGAAAGTTTAGCATCAAAAGCTAAAAAGAATGCAAACTTAACTCGAGAAATGAGAAGAAATAAAGAAGCTCACTGGCCACCAAATGAGCTTTAGCATTATTATTTTTTTGCATTCCTACGCAACATCGGAGGCTTCAAATCGTACATCGCAGAACAAATAAAAACACTTCAAAAGACGTCCTTCTGACACGGCTCATTAATAATCTGTGACAGCCGGGACAGAAAAAATGACGCCAGAGAAAGAAATATGAGACGATATATATGTGTCGACACCAGAAGCAATACATCTTAAAGTCGTTATACTGCTGGGGGCGTGTGGAGGAGAAGAAGCCGCCTTACATAATAGACTGGAGGCACTAATGAGAACACGTGGTGAGTGGTCTCATTGTGAGCAATCAGGCGACAACACAACGAGGAAAACACGCTTTCAGAATCAGCCGAATACGAGTTCATTTACACTAGACTGGCCTGTTTGGTCATGGAGCTGATGGACAGATCCAGAGAGACAGACAGGTAGATGGACAGATCCAGAGAGACAGACAGGTAGATGGACAGATCCAGAGAGACAGACAGGTAGATGGACAGCTCCAGAGAGACAGACAGGTGGATGGACAGATCCAGAGAGACAGACAGGTGAGCAGTGCCCTGTAATGAGCGCTGGGCGTCTCCCTGCAGCCTGATGACGTGTCGGTGTGATGGAGAACACCGACCTGCCGGCAGCAGCACAGATTTATGTTTTAATTGCCACACGCCAAAAAAAAGCACTTTTGAGAGAATAAAACGTCACGTTTTAAGATCATTAAATCCTATTTGTTTGTTTTTTAAAGTGCCTTTTTGTATTATTATTTATAAACTTGTTTTTGTGGGTGTCTTTGAATCATTATTATAATGGTGTTTTTATTGTTTTTCTTAAGTTATACGACACTTGATATATTACGTGGTAGGATACATGATACGATAAGAAAGACGATAAGTGTTACGATACGTGGTACGATAAGAAATACGAAAAGTAATACGATAAGTAATACGATACGTGATACGATAAGTATAACCATAAGTAATACGATAAGTGATACGATAAGTAATACGATACGTGATACGATCAGAAATACGATAAGTAATACGATAAGTAATACGATACGTGATACGATAAGTATAACCATAAGTAATACGATAAGTGATACGATAAGAAATACGATAAGTAATACGATACGTGATACGATAAGTAATACCATAAGTGATACGATAAGTGATACGATAAGTAATACGATAAGTAATACGATACGTGATACGATAAGTAATACGATAAGTAATATCATAAATAATACGATAAGTGATACGATAAGTAATACGATAATTGATACCATAAGTGATACGATAAATAATACGATAAACAATACGATAAGTAATACGATAAGTAATACGATAAGTGATACGATAAGTGATGGGATAAATATTAGATAAATAAATACGATAAATAATACAATAAGTGATACGATAAGTAATACGATATGTAATAAGTAAAAGGGCAGAAAGCCCAACACATGGACTGAAAGGGCCTCTGAGGTGATATTGTTTCGTGCTTTGATCATAAAACAAAAGGTAGATTTGCTGTCAGCGTTCATGCGAGTGAATTCCGGTGATTCATTGTGTTTATTTTGCTACCGGGAGAGAAAAACTGAGGAAGAAACGCTGTCACGGAAACAGCCCGTGGGTAATTAAGCGTTCTCATTGTTTCAACCTTCCAGACGCCTGAACACACAGCGCTCTTTGTCACATTTTAGAGGTTTCCAATTAAAGTTTAATTACACCTCACTCTTCGAATGACGGAGTAAAAACTAATGATTACAGTAGGAACACAGACTGTACTGGGTGGAAGAAGAACAGATGGAGAGGAGGTGGAGGTGGAGAAAGTGACAGGGGAGGTGGTGGGGGGGGGGGGGTTATAGTGCATTCCTAGAGGCCATTAATCTCCAATCAATAGACTATCGGGGCTTTTTATCCCCTCCTGGTGTCAGACTCCGAGGGACCGGCTCCCTCAGAGTCCCCCGGCCTCCCTGCAGACCAACTGCTGCCGGCTTTTATCAAGCGCCTGGAGTAAAAATAGAGTAAAAATAGAGTTTACACGAGGTCGTTGTTGTTTCCCTCTGGCAGAGCAACAACGCGAAAGAAAGAAATAAGGAAAAATGAAATTCGTGTTACGGAACATTCCAGCTGCAGGTGGACTGATCGTCCTAAACGTGCGTTACCTGGACGCGTGCGGAGACGCCTGCGTGGGTAATCTTCACAAACAATCTGACATCCGTTCAGTAAATGGACTCGAGCCGCTCCTCGAGAGGGCGACTCGGCAGGAGACGTCTTTTAACTCGTCCATCGATTTGCTCGGCGAGCACGCGGCTTTTTCCTTATCTGCCTCCGACGTGTGAATCCGTACGATTAGGAATGCGCACGAACATTATCGCCGCTGGGAAGTTGTTCGTCGAGACATTTTTTTTATTTGCTGACGAAGCGGAAAACATGGTGCTTTAGGCATTTTTATTACGAAGAAAATGGTCAGACTTTTCACGTGACGGTTCCAACTGAGTCTGTTCGATTATCTTTAATGTATTTTTATAACTGACGTACTGGGCGTGGCTATGGAGGACTTAAAATGTCTTAAGTATAAATAAATAAATAAATGCATGAATAAATATAGGAATAAATAAATAAATGCTTAAAATTTTTATGAATAAATAAATACAGGAATAAATTTAAGAAAATGCTTGAATACATTTTTAAATGAATAAATAAATACAGGAATAAATAAATAAATGCTTAAATACATTTATAAATAAATGCTTAAATACATTTATAAATAAATAAATGCTTAAATAAATACTTAAATACATTTATAAATAAGTAAATACAAAAATAAATAAATGCATTTATTTATACTTAAGACATTTTAAGTCCTCCATACGTGGCGATATATCCTACACATTTAAAAGTGGGAGGTCATCGCCTTCAAGGTCATTTTGATATATTCGTTGTCGTTTTCTTTCGTGTCCATATGGTATAATAATGATAATTATGGATGAAACCAAGGGTTTTGGAGTTAAGGGACGGGCCGACAAGTTGTGTCGACTTTTTGGTTGAATTATATCTAAAAATCTAGAATTACCATCCCTAGCTTTAGTGTGAAACCAGCAGCAGCTTCACAGTAAACTGTCTGCAGACCAGAGTGTCATCAAACGGAAACAATACAAACAATCTCTGACTAAAGAATCAGAGCAACTATCCTGCTTGTGACGTTGGAGTTCTTACAGATGAATCACTCTTCAGTTGCACTTCATATATAAAAATGTTGACTTGTAATTGTTTTTTGTTCAATTTAACAAACATGCTTTGTCTTGCAACAATTATGTTTCAATTCTCTCTCAGTGTTGTGTCTTCATGTTGTTGTTTCTTTAAAAATCAATCATGATAAGATTTTTCTCACCAGGATGGCCGAGAGGTTAAGGCGTTGGGCTTAAGACCCAATGGGCGTGAGCCCTCGTGGGTTCGATCCCCACTCCTGGTAGATACAGAGTTACTTTAGTGTTATAAAGCAGATGTAGATATAGTGGAGTAAGGTCAACCTGATCAGACTTGTCTCTTATAGGAGATTCTACTTTGTTGAGAAGATGTGCAGCAATTTGTCTTTTGACATTTTAGGAAACTTTCTCTAAAAATAACCTCTTAACAGTTTTGAAGTGAATAGTTTGACATTTTGAGAAAAACAAAGTTGTTTTACAGAAAAGAAAAAATGTAAAACAAAAAATTTAAGAAAAACAGTGAAAGTCTTCAACTCTGTCTCAACGCTCTCTCTGTGTCTTCATGTTATTGTTTCTTTAAAAATCAATAATGATGTCACACTTTCCACCAGGATGGCCGAGTGGTTAAGGCGTTGGGCTTAAGACCCAATGGGCGTGAGCCCTCGTGGGTTCGATCCCCACTCCCGGTAGAATACAGAGATACTCTAGTGTTATTAACAAGATGTAGATATAGTGGAGTAATGTCAACTTGATCAGAGGTGTCTCTTATTAGAGATTCTACTTTGTTGAGGAGCTTTGCATCAATTTTTGTATCCAGGTTTTAAAGAAGACTTTCTCTATTTTCTCTGTAAAAAGTATGTTTTAAGTGAATAGTTTGACATTTTGAGAAACATGAAGATGTTTTACAGAAACTAACAACATGTGATGAACTTGAAACTGAAGATTCAAACAGTGAAAGTCTTCAACTCTGTCTCAACGCTCTCTCTGTGTCTTCATGTTGTTGTTTCTTTAAAAATCAATAATGATGTCACACGTTCCACCAGGATGGCTGAGTGGTTAAGGCGTTGGGCTTAAGACCCAATGGGCGTGAGCCCTCGTGGGTTCGATCCCCACTCCTGGTAGAATACAGAGATACTCTCGTGTTATTAAGCAGATGTAGATATTGTGGAGTAATGTCAACTTGATCAGACTTGTGTGATATCAGAGATTCTACTTTGTTGAGGAGCTTTGCATCAATTTTTGTATCCAGGTTTTAAAGAAGACTTTCTCTATTTTCTCTGTAAAAAGTATGTTTTAAGTGAATAGTTTGACATTTTGAGAAACATGAAGATGTTTTACAGAAACTAACAACATGTGATGAACTTGAAACTGAAGATTCAAACAGTGAAAGTCTTCAACTCTGTCTCAACGCTCTCTCTGTGTCTTCATGTTGTTGTTTCTTTAAAAATCAATAATGATGTCACACTTTCCACCAGGATGGCTGAGTGGTTAAGGCGTTGGGCTTAAGACCCAATGGGCGTGAGCCCTCGTGGGTTCGATCCCCACTCCTGGTAGATACACAAGTGCTATAAAGAGCTAAAGATGTAATTATTAAGTGGAGTGAAGTCTCCTTGAACAGATGATCTTCCTCTTGTGTGTTCAACAACAGCTCCATCCACTTCCCCACCTGCTCTCTCTCTGATGGAGAGTTTGAGAGAGATGTGGTGAAAGGCAGACGGAGTGACTCACTCATGGTGTGTGGTTCATGTTGTGTAGTTATTTGTCGTATAGTTGTTTGTGTGTTGATGTTGAAGCGCTGCACTCAGAGCCTTCAGAGGCTTCATCTCTCACATGTTTGAAGGCCTTCAATATTCAGTCCAGCTGATGAGGAACATCAGAACTCCAGCGTTGCCACGGTGACACTGGACTAGTTCCTCTGTGGTGGTGGAGTGAACTGGTTCTGAGTCTGAAGTCCACTGAGGACCGTTTGTTCCATCCGTTATCGATCAGAGTCCTGATGGAGTCACACCACCCAGACTTTAAGAGTTACATCATCAGAACCAGAGCCAGGAGGCCTCGAGCTCTGAGGCCTCTGAACCTCCTCCTGATGGTCTCTGAGGCCTCTGAACCTCCTCCTGATGGTCTCTGAGTCCTCTGAACCTCCTCCTGATGGTCTCTGAGGTCCTCTGAACCTCCTCCTGGTGGTCTCTGAGTCCTCTGAACCTCCTCCTGATGGTCTCTGAGTCCTCTGAACCTCGTCCTGATGGTCTCTGAGGTCCTCTGAACCTCCTCCTGGTGGTCTCTAGCTCTGTGATCCTCTTCACAGGTGGTGCTGTCGGTGGTGGTTGAGAGCACCGAGAGAAAGATAGAGAGAGAGAGAGAGAGAGATTCTCTGTGGGCCTTTCCGAGCCGGCGTCCCTCACGTTGACCAGTGAAGCACAAACTCCGACGCCTCCGAGGGAGATGGAGCTAAGTGTTGAGTCCCTGCTGCCTCTGCAGCCCCTGGACCTCGACACTGAGCCGGCGCGTGAGGACGAGATCCAGGCTGAGCGTCAAACCTCCGCAGCTTCGTCCTCGGACCTCTCAACACCCGAACCAGGGTGAACTTCAGAGTTTCACCTGGCATTTACATTCCAGGCATACAGATATACAGCAGAATACACCACCAGAAATCCTAAACAACTGCAATACACAATATACGTATATACATATATATATAGACATATATATATTTAAATAGATAAATATATAAAGAAAAAGCACCTCCTAACTTATATATACACAATATATATATATATATACATATGTATACACACATATACTGTATATATATAAATAACTATAAAAAGCACTTCCTAACTTATGTATACACAATATATATATTTAAATTAATTAATATATATAGAAAACAAAATTATATATATGATATATATATATGTATATAAATATATATATTTAAATAAATACATATATATAGAAATATGCACCTCCTAACTTTTATATAGACAATATATATATATCTAGAAATATATGTGTATATATATTTAAATGAATAAATATAGAAAAAGCACCTCCTAACATATATAAATATATATATACTGTACATACATATATATGTAAATATATATACATATATATATGTATATATACATATATATATGTATATATACATATATATATATATGTATATATATATTTAAATAAATAAATATAGATAAAGCACCTCCTAACTTATATATATATATATATATATAAAATAAATAAACATATGCATAAAAAGCACTTCCTAACAACTCAAGATGCAACATTTCTGAAAAGAATATGTTATTCTGGGAAGAGTACATTTTTTCATCTCCATAAAAGCAAAACGCGTCTTTTCTCTCCCGAGTTGCAGAATAACAGCTTTACGTCTTTAACGCTGGCCCACAGATGCAGTTTCAGCCTCAGGTCAGACAATAAAAGAAAAGAGGAAAGTTGCCGGAAATCTCATCCGTCAATTGGGCCGGAGACACCTGAGTGATGGGGGCGAGCTTTTCATTTCAATCAGGCGTCCTCCCGGACACCCATCGCTCACCCTCCGGCCAACGCCACCCATCCACACACCTCTGTCATTTTACCTGAAATGACAAATGGGGGGGGGGGGGGGGGGGTCAACAGCCATCCTTCAAAAAGTCTCCGGTGGTGTTTGAGGCCCTTGATCAACACACCCGCCCACTTCTCTTCGCCGCTTCGCTGGAATAACAGAGTGACGGGTGGAGTCCACGACGGAGCCGCGAGACCCCCGGATACCGATGAGCTCCATCCGTCACCCCCACACACGGTGTGAGGGGCCACGGCCCCTCAGAGCCACTGGGGGTGTGAGGGGAGCCCCCTCCGCTCAGGAAGCAGGATAACGAGGCTCCGGCCGACGCTTGTTGCGGCTCCAGAGCAACAACAATCATTCTCCGGCGGCAACACGGCAATATGCATGTTGCTCAGGGGGGGGGAGGGGGGCAAAGGAGGCATTACAAATGGAATCATTCATGTTATTTCCCTTTAATTCTACACCACAGACGGTTTAATACAAAAAGAACAAAGACACACACTTCCGCCTCGTCTCCGTGTCAAGACGGGGTCCGGTCCTCGTGTTAATGAGCCGCGACTCCTCGACATCGAGGAGTCGAGTCCCGCGACGGATCGTTATGGTGTCTCTCCAACGCTTCGGCATCCGGTGGATGGGACCCCGCAGGGCCCCGAACAGGTAACAGGTAGACAGGCAACAGGCAACAGGTATCAGGTAACAGGTATCAGGTATCAGGTAACAGGTAACAGGTAACAGGTAACAGGTATCAGGTATCAGGTAACAGGTAACAGGTAACAGGTTTCAGGTAACAGGTAACAGGTATCAGGTATCAGGTAACAGGTAACAGGTATCAGGTAACAGGTATCAGGTAACAGGTAACAGGTATCAGGTAACAGGTAACAGGTAACAGGTAACAGGTATCAGGTAACAGGTATCAGGTATCAGGTATCAGGTAACGTATCAGGTATCAGGTAACAGGTATCAGGTATCAGGTAACAGGTATCAGGTATCAGGTAACAGGTATCAGGTATCAGGTAACAGGTAACAGGTATCAGGTATCAGGTAACAGGTAACAGGTAACAGGTATCAGGAAACAGGTATCAGGTATCAGGTATCAGGTAATAGGTAACAGGTAACAGGTATCAGGTAACAGGTAACAGGTAACAGGTATCAGGTAACAGGTAACAGGTAACAGGTAACAAGTATCAGGTAACAGGTATCAGGTATCAGGTAACAGGTATCAGGTAACAGGTATCGGGTAACGGGTAACGGGTAACGGGTAACAGGTATCAGGTAACAGGTAACAGGTATCAGGTAACAGGTATCAGGTAACAGGTAACAGGTATCAGGTAACAGGTATCAGGTATCAGGTAACAGGTAACAGGTATCAGGTATCAGGTAACAGGTAACAGGTATCAGGTAACAGGTAACAGGTATCAGGTATCAGGTAACAGGTATCAGGTATCAGGTAACAGGTATCAGGTAACAGGTACCAGGTAACAGGTATCAGGTATCAGGTAACAGGTAACAGGTACCAGTTATCAGGTATCAGGTAACAGGTACCAGGTAACAGGTAACAGGTATCAGGTATCAGGTATCAGGTAACAGGTAACAGGTATCAGGTAACAGGTATCAGGTACCAGGTACCAGGTATCAGGTAACAGGTAACAGGTATCAGGTAACAGGTATCAGGTAACAGGTAACATGTATCAGGTAACAGGTATCAGGTAACAGGTACCAGGTAACAGGTACCAGGTAACAGGTATCAGGTATCAGGTAACAGGTAACAGGTATCAGGTAACAGGTATCAGGTATCAGGTAACAGGTAACAGGTATCAGGTAACAGGTATCAGGTAACAGGTAACAGGTATCAGGTATCAGGTAACAGGTAACAGGTAACAGGTATCAGGTAACAGGTATCAGGTATCAGGTAACAGGTAACAGGTATCAGGTAACAGGTATCAGGTATCAGGTAACAGGTAACAGGTATCAGGTAACAGGTATCAGGTATCAGGTAACAGGTACCAGGTATCAGGTAACAGGTATCAGGTATCAGGTAACAGGTACCAGGTATCAGGTAACAGGTAACAGGTAACAGGTATCAGGTAACAGGTATCAGGTAACAGGTATCAGGTATCAGGTAACAGGTAACAGGTACCAGGTAACAGGTATCAGGTAACAGGTAACCTGATACCTGCAGATGTCACCTGAAAAATCGTGTTTTATTTATTTATTTTTATTCACTGTCAATTCATTTTGATAACAATTAATATTCATTTACCACAAACCTTCACTTCTTACAGTTCTATATAGCTGAATCATGTGTGTGTGTGTGTGTGTGTGTGTGTTTTCTCTTCATGACCTCGTGACCTGAGTTCATCCTGACCGTGTTGGAGGGGAACTGAAGCTCTTCTGACTACACATTCATACCGGAGCGGTGGTGCAGAAAGCCAGTCCTCTTGGGACACACACACACACACACACACACACACACACACACACACACACACACACACACACACACACACACACACACACACAGTAGAGTGATTGAGGGATACAATGGGAAAGGCAGCAGACATGATGTGAGTCGAGCTACCAGACCGCCTGCAGACTCGGACCCCCTTTATCCCCTCCTACTTTATATTGCTCTTCTTCCTCTTCTTCCTCCTCTTCCTCCCTCCCTTGAATCTAATCCTTTTACAATTCGTTGCCTCGTGTGGATGAGCCAGGTTCGACGCCCCGATGGTCTGATTTACATGAAATATAAACCTTCCACAAAGGGTCTATCCCAGGGATACGGATTAAAGGGGCGGGGCTTATCTCCACCGGCATCCTTCAGAATAAAGCGTTGGACTCCTTCCGGGGGCGGCCTTGAACAAATAAGTTGCAGCATGTCCCAGTCTCAGCAGGTGGAGCTCACCAATCCCAGTTCATAAACCCAGACGCACGACCGGTGGCTCCACAATATGAATCCTCGGCTCTGATTCTAGTTGTTCCTCCGACGGCCTTTTTGTTTATTCTCGGTGAAAACGAAGCGGTTCACCGAGAAGCAAATAAAGTCCCACGAGTCTGGCCCCGGTTCACCTTCAGCACGGCGCTCGCCGGATTAATTCCTGGGACAGATGAGGGATCATTCATGAGCTCGCCGATGAAATCACGCTCCTGTAGAACCAGCGGGTTCTGAAGGCAGCGGGTGAGTCACAACAACCACCGCGGGGCCAATCAGCCGCCGGTATCTCAATAATTCACCGTAACTCCGCGGCGGGGATAATCCAACCCGTCCATCAACAGCGCCGGGCGTGTAAATAACCAGATTACAGCCTCGTTAGGCAGCAGGCAGCAAGTTCACGGGGAACACGTCCGTCACGTCAGAGGTTGTCTGCATGTGGGTGAATCTCAACCGACTCACAAAAGCTTCTTTTTTAAGATTTTCTTTTCTTTTTTTTACTTTCAGGGAAATAAAAAGTAAAGTGACCCTCAAAAGTTTGACATTTCTATAGTTTGTACGTTTTGAAACCGGAGGGTAAAACGGACTCGGGAGGAAAACGCTGAGTCGGCGTCATTCAAACCAGGGCGGACTTGGAAATTGGCGTACAGAAGGGTATTATTATTATTATAGTTGGTATTCTTATTTTATTGTTATTATTATCATGATTATTATTATCAATATTATAAATATTATTAGTACCTCCATTATTATTATAATAATATTATTATTATAGTTGGTATTATTATTACTTTAGTTGGTATTTTTATTATTATATTATTATAATGATCATTATTATTATCATTATTATTATCATTGTTAATATTATTATTATTACTGTCATTAATATGCCTGTGTGTTCAATTGCTCATTGATTCCTGTATCAGGGTAAACTTCACTACAACAGAGATGTGTATAAAAGTAGTCAGTCAAAGTAGGCCTATTACTGTGTGAATTCAAGCAGATGATGACTATCATTTCAGTGGATAATTCTTAAAACTAATTGGAATCTAGGGACAAACATGTACAGATTTGTCATGTTTTATTTCCATATGATGTGGATTGCAAAGAAGAAGGCTACTTCTGACAAAGATAATTGAGAATTTAGCATACCTAGCGAGGAGAATTTAATTGCAACGACTACATGAAGCTATGCTGTGAAGGTAAGGCAAAATCACACAATTAAATTTACGACTTCAGCCAGAAGGCGGAGGCTCCTGCCGCGATTGTGGAGGTATCGCAGTTTCCACATGGGGTGGAGAAAGGGGTAAACAAGGGACAACAAGAGGGCAAGAAGTGCATTCATTTGGTCACTTTAAGGGTTACGGTATCGCAAGCAGATTTGCATACGTCACTCCCGGCTTAATTTCGCGGGTGCGGTGAACAGATTTGCGTCCGTCACTTCCGCCAAGTGGTGAACGTAAGTGTTCCATTTGAGACAGCACTTCATCAGCGACGCAGTTTGCAGTGCACTGAATTGCAGTGCACTGCATTGCAGTGTACTTCGTAAAGTGTGCGGTAGTAGACACAGCCTGAGTGTCGTACCCGTGTTCACGGAGCAATGCATCATGGGAGTCCGACCGTACGCCAAAGGAGACACTTCTACAGCTGATACAGTCTGAGCAGCTCACGGCACGCTGAGACATTCTTCTTTCTTTCTTTCCTTCTTTCTCCATCTCTCTTCTCCTCCACTGGAAGCTCATTACTGTATCGGCATCGCTCCGTCCACCGACACATGGACCGCACACCGGAGAGCACTTTGCTGAGAGGAAGAGAGGCATTCTGGGAAATTAAGTGACTTAAGACTCGACCCTTTAGAGACATATGCAATGGGCTTCACTTCCTGTGGACATGAAGTCATGAGTAATAACAGGTTTACAGCTGGCGTCATGTTCAACTCACTTTATTACAGACCAGCATCATCGGGAAACTTTCTCACAAGCTTTGATTTACTTTTAAAAGGTCACACGGATCATGTATTCTTTATTTTATATTTGAACTTTTATTACGTTTTCCTTCCGGTTTTAAAACTTTTTTTTGCCATTGAGATTAAAAATCTCAGAACAAGAGAAGTTCAAACTAAAAGTTAAGAGACAAGTGACTTAACGTAAAACAAGTTAATTTAATAAACATTGACATTTTTGGGAATCTGCCTCCATTTCTTTCATTTTTATTATTATTCTGCAACATATTCCAGGATGAGGGTGCAGAATACAATTTATTTTCCTATTTATATCCAGATCGAAATATTAAAAAATAAATTATATATATACATATATATATATGTATATATATAATTAATTTTGTAATATAAATTAATAAATATATATATATACATATATATATGTATATATATTTATTTATATATGTATAAATAAATAAAGAGCCACAGACTGTAAAGAAATAAACCTCTGAGGAATGAACCGCGGCCCCCCGGGGGGCGTGCTCTGCTTTATGGACTCATTCTGAATTAAATTCCTCCATTTTCGAGCCGACATTGGAGAAGAATTATTTTGAAAAAATAAGTCCATTATGCATCTCCGTTATTAAAAACATAAAAAAATGTACACGGCCCACGAGACATAAACATGGCCGCCACGGGTAGCCAGTGCACACTTTAATTAATTACATCATCTGGAATAAGGGCTCTCGTGAGAAATAATGATAGTCCAATTATTCTAGGTTCACGCGTGACGGGGAAACAGTCTTTATTATTATTACAAAGAGTTCAATGTGAAACCATTAATAACTGTGTCACGATACTCACACTCCAGCCAGAACAGAGAGCTCTGGTGTTTACATCCAGAAGATGCTCGTCCTTATGGAGGCCCCTCAAGGTGTTGTTGTTGTTGTTATTGTCGTGTGTTTTATTCAGTCAATCATTGCAATATAATGCAATATTATTCTATATAATATACAAAACAGAAAGACTGAAAAGGTATAGCGAGACGCAAAAAAATACTTATTTATTCCTATCCTAAATTATTATAATCAAATCAATCTTAAAATGTGCATAAAATAAAGACAAATAATAAAGAAAATACAAAATTATATATATATTTTTTTCTTTCTTTATATATATATATAATGTTCTTTCTATATATATATATATATTTTTTAAAATATATATTAATTTCTTTATATACACTACCGTTCAAAAGTTTGGGGTCACTTAGAAATGTCTTTATTTTTCAAAGAAAAGCACTGTTTTTTCAATAAAGATAACATTAATCAAAAATACACACTATACATTGTTAATGTGGTAAATGACTATTCTAGGTGGAAACGTCTGGTTTCTAATGAAATATCTCCAGAGGTGTATAGAGGCCCATTTCCATCAACTATCACTCCAGTGTTCTAATGGTACATTGTGTTTGATAATCGCCTTAGAAGACTAATGTCTGATTAGAAAACCCGTGCAATTATGTTAGCACAGCTGAAAACAGTTATGCTGGTGATATAAGTTATACAACTGGCCTTCCTTTGAGCTTGAAGTTTGAAGAACAAAATTAATACTTCAAATATGAATCATTATTTCTAACCTTGTCAATGTCTTGACTATATGTTCTATGAAATGTTCAATTCATGTATATATAGACATTATATATATATATAGCAGCAGGAGGGCACCGATCCAGGTAAGGGAGGAAAGAGAGAGAGAGAGATGGGTATGAATAAACAATGAAGACAAGTGTATCGGGAGGATGGAAGAAGAAGGAGACAAGGAGAGAAGAGTGAGCCTCAAAGGAGAGAGGATCACAGCAGGGAGGAAGCCAGAGAGGATCAGAGGAAGGAGAACCGAGGAGCTCCACTGCTACCTGAACACCTTGTCCCCTCCCCACTCGTCTCCTCCTTCCTTCCCCTGTCTACCTGTAGAGGACGCTGCACTCTGCCGTCACATTACAGCGCAGCAGGAAACATCAGACCCCAGAACACTGTATAATCAGGGGTGTGTGTGTGTGTGTGCGTTTGTGTGTGTGCATGTGTGCATGTGTGTGTGTGTGTGTGTGTGGGTGTGTGTGTGTGTGCATGCGTGTGTGTGTGCGTGTGGGTGTGTGCATGTGTGCGTGTGTGTGTGTGTGTGTGTGTGTGTGCATGTGTGTGTGTGCGTGTGTGCGTGTGTGTGTGTGCATGTGTGCGTGTGTGTGTGTGTGTGTGCATGTGTGTGTGTGTATGTGTGTGTGTTATAGAGTTTTTTCTTTTCTTCTGAGTTTGACGACACAGCATGAGCTTGTATTAAGTGTGAGGGTTTAACAGGTTGACAGAGAGGGCAGGTGGGCGAGAGGAGAGGAGCGAAATAAAGGAGAGAGAGAGAGAGAAGGAGGGAGAGGGTGAGAGAAAACATGCAGAAAGGAAGAGAAAAAGGCAAACACTGTAAAAAAGAATGGAGGGATGGAGCACTTGTTCCACCATCTGTTGGACTAGAGGCATCAATCACTCTGGCCGTATTATGTGTATATATAAATATATATATATATATATACATATATATATATACATATTTATATATATACTTATATATATGTATTTATATATATATACATATATAAATAAATAAATATTCATATATATATATACATAAAATAAATAAATATATGTATATATATACATGTATATAAACATATATATATGTGTTTATATATATATATATATCAATAAATATATATATTTATATATATATAAATACATAAATGTATATATATGTAAAAATGTTTATATATAAACATATATACACAGATATATATACATATATATATGTGTATATATAAACATATATACGTATATACAGGACTGTCTCAGAAAATTAGAATATTGTGATAAAGTTCTTTATTTTCTGTAATGCAATTCAAAAAACAAAAATGTCATGCATTCTGGATACATTACAAATCAACTGAAATATTGCAAGCCTTTTATTCTTTTAATATTGCTGATTATGGCTTACAGCTTAAGAAAACTCTAAAATCCTATCTCATAAAATTTGAATATTTCCTCAGACCAAGTTAAAAAAAAGATTTATGACAGCTGAGTGTTTGTCAAGGCTCAGGAAACCCTTGCAGGTGTTTCGAGTTAATTAGACAATTCAAGTGATTTGTTTAATACCCTACTAGTATACTTTTTCATGATATTCTAATATTTAGAGATAGGATATTTGAGTTTTCTTAAGCTGTAAACCATAATCAGCAATATTAAAAGAATAAAAGGCTTGCAATATTTCAGTTGATTTGTAATGAATCCAGAATGCATGACATTTTTGTTTTTTGAATTGCATTACAGAAAATAAAGAACTTTATCACAATATTCTAATTTTCTGAGACAGTCCTGTATATGAACCAGGGCCGGAGTGGGGCCACTTTTCAGCCTGGGAATTTCAGGCTCAAGACCAGCCCACTTTTTTTATGGTAGTGGAAATTGGATAAATGAAACAACAGTTCAGCTCTTACTATCCTGTAGTTCTTTTATTAATACCATGGTCCAACAGATAATGTAAAAGTTAAATACAACAATAATAATCCACTTAAGATGAGAAGTTAACAAAAAATATGCATAACATTAAAAAAGGCAGAAGGGCATAGCAGGGGTGTCAGACTCAGATTAGGCAGTAGGCCAGATTTGTTGGAGTGAGACCTCATGGGGGCCGTCATGGTCATGGTCATGGTCATGGTCATTGTCATGGTCATTATCATTGTCATGGTCGTTATCATGGTCATTATCATTTTTCTGCATGAGTATTATATTGTGGTGATTTACTCCTTTACTACACCCACTTCTGAGCAAACAATGCATATTGGTTCATCAAGTACTGTACTGCTCTTTCTTAGAATATATAACTTTAATTCATATAGTTTCCTCTGTTATTCTCTCTACCTGTCCCTGTCGTCATGGCCTCCTCATTGCAAATGTCGGGCTCATCATTTTCAGCAGGAGACTCTTATCTGCTGCTCCGAAAGAAAAATTAAGAGTCATATTACTGCATACTTCAATCTCAATATCAATAGTATATATCAATATTTCCATAATATTTGCAACGTCTATGGATCGCCATATTTTGGGTGAGATAAAAAGGCAAATATTTTAATTCAATTTAATATTTTGCTTGTGAATAGGTTGACAACGCTACAATGATATTAATCAAGGCTACAACGTTAGCCGAATAGTTATGTTGCTAATCATTAGGCCTTTGTCTCTCTTGACCAGTTGCCACTTGTGTTTGTCCTCTTGAAAATAAATCTGTAAGCTTGGCACATTTGGCAGCATCCTCCTCCAATGCCTTTCTTTCAACCTGTCTTTTTCAGCCCCTCCTGCCCTCTTCCTCCCGTCCATCCCCCCTGACGCGTATCGTTACGGTCGGGCCGGCGCAGCTATCGGTAGCTGAGAAAACTTTTTGGAAAAGACGGCGAAGGGCCGAACCAACTCGATTAGGAAGTTCTCCTCTCCCAAATTGAGTTGGTTGGTTCCATAATGGACTGAACCAACTCTATTATTTGGGAGGGGTAAACTTCCTCACATGGTACAACCCATGCAGAGGCTGCGCTGTCAGAATGCGGAACGTGTGTAGCCCACTTTAAGAGAAGATGGACTAATGTGACAAATGTCAACAAATACAATTCTCGACCGGCCCAGAAGTGAAGCGGCCCACCGGGAACTCTCCCGATTCTCCCGATTACCCACCCCGGGCCTGATATGAACTGTATGTATATTTATTAGGGCTGTCAATCGATTAAAACAAATTTACTAATTAATCGCACATTTTGAAATTCATTAATCGCACACGCCGGCATCCGAGCTCTGCGGCGCGCGAGACGGAGATCGGAGTCGTGTTAACGCGACACTAGAGACAGAATGACATGCTGCTGGAGAGACGACCAACAACAGACGGATTGGAAGCTCATTCTGCGCATGTGTTAAATGCGTTTTTTTTTTAAATTGTTAAACCTGTAATTTAATTAACTGAGTTAACGCGTTATTTTTCACAACACTAATATATATATATATATATACATACAGCTTGATAATTTTCACTTTTCATGTTTTTTGTTTATTGGCTTTTTCTTTGGCATTTTATTTACATATTTTGACATATTATTGGTTTATCTTTAGCATATTATTGGAATATCTTTAGCATAATATTGGTATATTATTGGCATATTCTTAGCATATTATTGGTATATCTTTAGCATATTATTGGTATATCTTTAGCATATTATTGGCATATTATTGGTTTATCTTCAGCATATAATTGGCATGTTTTGGGCATAATATTGGAAGATTATTGGTATATTTTTAGCATATTATTGGCATATCATTGGTACCTTATTGGTATATCTTCAGAATATTATTGGTATATTTTTCGCATATTATTGGTATATTTTCAGCATATTTTTAGCATATTTTTAGCATATTATTGGCATATTATTGGTATATTTTCAGAATATTTTTGGCATATTATTGGCATAATTTTGGCATATTATTGCTATATTTTGGGAATTTTTTTGATATATTTTTGTTATATTTTTCTGGTTCCAGACCGCAAAACCTCTGACATCATCTTCTGTTTATTTTTCAGGGATTAAAAAAAATCTAAACATCTAGGGGGAATAAGTTTGAATCCACATTTCTGCAATATGTATCCGGCAATCAAATGCAAGAACACGTTCTCCTGTAAAAGTAATTTAAAGTCGAATTTAATTGTTTTACCAACTTTTAACTAAAGCAGAGAAAAAAGTCCCACAAATGATTTCCCAGAATCCCTCCAGGCCTCAACGCTGCCGTTCAATTCATGTATCGGTCATCAGATAATAATTGTGCACGTGTCTAATTTATGCATTGCTCCACGCGGACGGATCGCCCGTTAGTTTTGTGTGACCGACAAATAATTATAATTATAATAATAACAAAGATTATTTGTATTGCTGTCTTAACAATGTAAAGAAATGCTTTACAACGAGAAAAATACAAAAAAAAATACAATAACAATAAAGAAATGTGCAATTTAGTAAAAGTCAGAAATAAAAAAAGGATTTTGAAAGTAAAATATTTTAAGATGTCAACATGAGCGTCTCACACACACACACACACAACATGAGCGTCTCACACACACACACACAACATGAGCGTCTCACACACACACACACACAACATGAGCGTCACACACACACACACAAACAACATGAGCGTCTCACACACACACACACAACATGAGCGTCACACACACACACACAAACAACATGAGCGTCTCACACACACACACACGCACAACATGAGCGTCTCACACACACACACACACACACATGAGCGTCTCACACACACACACACACAACATGAGCGTCACACACACAAACAACATGAGCGTCTCACACACACACACACACAACATGAGCGTCTCACACACACACACACAACATGCGCGTCTCACACACACACACAACATGAGCGTCACACACACAACATGAGCGTCTCACACACACAAACACACACACACAACATGAGCGTCACACACACACAAACACACACACACAACATGAGCGTCACACACACAACATGAGCGTCACACACACACACCTCGGTGAACTAAGCAGAGGAACCAGCCGTCTATTTAATGTTTAAATCAGACTTCAAAACTCTGTGAACCAAGAGGTGAAAACACACCGGGAGGAAATATCAGGGGAGGTTTAATAACGCCACACACACACACACACACACACACACACACACACACACACACACACACACACACACACAGACACACACACACACACACAGACACAGACACACAGACACACAGACACACACACACACACACACACACAGACACACACACACACACACACACACACACAGACACAGACACACACACACACACACACAGGTGGATCAGACTGAGCCGCACGGTGATGTTTTTGGTGTGGAAAACTTTTTTTTATTTTTTTGACCTTTTGGACCAATTACAGGAGGTTCTGCCGGCTGTCGTCACGGCGACAAGTAAAGTTCATCTCTGAATAACACTGCATCCTCTAACGACACACACACACACACACACACACACACACTACCAGCTGTCCCACACACAGAACAATAACGGTTCTTCAATGAGAACCCTTTATAGGTTCCTCGAAGAACTATTTAAGGACATGGTTCTCTAAAGAACCCTGGTTTGAAAGGTTCTTTGTGGAACCATATATGGTGCCTTCAATAACCATGTTTTGAAAGTTCTTTGAGACACCTTATTAGGTTATTTGAGGAACTATTTAAGGACATGGTTCTTTAAGGAACCCTGGTTTGAAAGGTTCTTTGTGGAACCAGAAATGGTTCTTCTGTGGCATCACTCTGAAGAGCCGTGTTGTGTTGGGGTTATTTCCCATGATGCACTGGGTGCCCCTGGAGGAAGTGGACTGACGGTTGGACTCTTCCACTTCTTTCTGTTCTTTCTCTCTCGGCTCTTCTTGTCGTCCAAAATAATAAATATGAAGCTTTAGTTTGGCCGAGCGAGAGAGAGAGGGAGAGAGACAGAGAGAGAGAGACAGAGACAGAGAGAGAGATACAGAGACAGAGAGGGAGAGAGAGAGGGAGAGAGACAGAGAGAGAGAGACAGAGAGAGGGAGGGAGAGAGAGGGAGAGAGACAGAGAGGGAGGGAGAAAGAGACAGAGAGAGAGGGAGAGAGAGAGAGAGGGACACAGAGACAGAGAGAGAGAGAGAGAGAGAGAGAGAGAGAGACATACAGACAGAGAGAGAGAGGGAGAGAGAGAGAGAGAGGGAGAGAGACAGAGAGAGACATACAGACAGAGAGAGAGAGAGAGAGAGAGAGAGAGAGAGAGGGAGAGACAGAGAGAGAGAGAGAGAGAGAGACATACAGACAGAGAGAGAGAGAGACACCAGGATGATATTTATTTGCATCATTTTGTTTTGCAGAGTCGAATTATCAAATTCACACTTTAGAAACTTTACTCACACACACACACACACACATACATACACACTTACACACACACACATACACACACCTACGCACTTACACACACATAGACAGACACACTTACCCATACACACACCTACATGCACCTACACACTCGTACACACACACACACACACACACACACACACACACACTCCTGCTGCTATCTGATCCTCTCACCTGCGCCTCCAGAGGAGCAGATTGGGGCTTCTTGTTTCTTAAAGAGACAGGCGCCTGAAACGCAGCGCGTCAGACTGGATTCCGGTGGATTCAGACGTGAGAAGAATGATTTTATATTTAACTTCATTCACACATCTGACCCGCTGAGTAAAGGCGGAGCTGAGGATGAGCTCGCTGTGTCCCTTTAAGGCGGTTGTCGTGATGATAAACTGACCTGTGCAGTCAAACTGGGTCACAGGTGTGTTACTGTAAAACTATATTCAGAATCCTCTGCTATGATAAAATAGATGTAGAATTCATCCGGGACCCCCCAAAAAAAACTTTCAACAATAAGTTAAAATCCAAATGAACGTCCCTCTAAATAACTCCTGCTGACGGCCGGCGGTGAAAGAGTTAACGCGTCCATCCGGAGAGACGGAATCTAAGAATATGTCAAATTAATCAGGGGCTGATGAAGAGAAAAACACCCACGCGCTTTAACGACTCGAGAAATTACCTCTGCCGTCTGGGTTTTAATCAACTTCTCAGAGAATTAATGACGGGAAGAAAAAAATCGACTCTTGAAAACCAGACTTTAGTGCCTGGAAATAAAGAAAAGAGAGATTGTGTGAGTTGGATCCTCAAACCCTCACATGACAGATGGCAACATAAAAGTGTTAAAATAAATATGTAATATCATTCATCGCTTTACGTGGATACTTTGACGGATAATGTTCAACTTTTATTTTTGTATCGGCACGACGATAAAAGAGTAATTATGTTAGGTAACGACACGGCACCACAGAACATCTTTTTAATGTCCAAAAGAAGACAATTATAGAGATTAATTTTCTCTTCTGATGGCAAAAAAAATCAATGCACATCCCCAAAATGGTTAATGCATCATCTGACTGCCAATATTTGGCTATTAAATCATGAATTAATCTGTTTTGCATATTTCTCAAAGGATATTTTGGGTGTCGAACTGAATAAACCGCGTTACCATGGCGATGTGCAGGTAACTGATGGAGTCAGATGGAACCTCGCGGGTACAGGATGACCCTCTCGAACTCCTGGACATGTGCCGGCCGACACGAACCCGCCATCAGGTTATTACGAACAATAATATCTATGAAAGACAAACGGTTGACTGAGCTCTCGCTTCTCGGGCAGAGGCGTCTGGATGGAGTTGAACTCGGCCGAATCTAATGGCGTGACCTTCCCCTCGACCTTTAGCGGCTGCTCCCGTCGAATCCTGTAAATATGATTTCAAGACGTCTCGTTCGATAACGGCTAAAAACCCGCCGGAGGTGTTTTATAATCCTAGGGGTCGAGTTGTTGGGGTCGAGTTGTTGGGGTCGAGTTGTTGGGGTCGAATTGTTGGGGTCGAGTTGTTGGGGTCGAGTTGTTGGGGTCGAGTTGTTGGGGTCGAATTGTTGGGGTCGAGTTGTTGGGGTCGAGTCGAGTTGTTGGGGTCGAGTTGTTGGGGTCGAGTTGTTGGGGTCGAGTTGTTGGGGTCAAGTCGAGTTGTTGGGGTCAAGTTGTTGGGGTCGAATTGTTGGGGTCGAGTTGTTGGGGTCGAGTTGTTGGGGTCGAGTTGTTGGGGTCGAGTTGTTGGGGTCGAGTTGTTGGGGTTGAGTTGTTGGGACCGAGTTGTTGGGGTCGAGTTGTTGGGGTCGAGTTGTTGGGGTTGAGTTGTTGGGACCGAGTTGTTGGGGTCGAGTTGTTGGGGTCGAGTTGTTGGGGTCGAGTTGTTGGGGTCGACTCGGCCGGGAATCGACTTTCACTGTCAACACCGACCGGCAGCAGAGAGTCCACGACACACACCGGAGTCTGAGAAGAAGAAAACAGGTTTCATTACTCATCCATTGGTAGAACCCATGTTCTACTAGACTATACCCCCATGCTCATCCATTGGTAGAACCCATGTACTATACAAGACTAGACTATACCCCTATGCTCATCCATTGGTAGAACCCATGTTCTACTAGACTATACCCCGATGCTCATCCATTGGTAGAACCCATGTACTATACAAGACTAGACTATACCCCCATGCTCGTCCATTGGTAGAACCCATGTTCTACTAGACTATACCCCCATGCTCATCCATTGGTAGAACCCATGTTCTACTAGACTATACCCCCATGCTCATCCATTGGTAGAACCCATGTACTATACAAGACTAGACTATACCCCCATGCTCGTCCATTGGTAGAACCCATGTTCTACTAGACTATACCCCTATGCTCATCCATTGGTAGAACCCATGTTCTACTAGACTATACCCCTATGCTCGTCCATTGGTAGAACCCATGTTCTACTAGACTATACCCCATGCTCATCCATTGGTAGAACCCATGTTCTACTAGACTATACCCCCATGCTCATCCATTGGTAGAACCCATGTACTATACAAGACTAGACTATACCCCCATGCTCATCCATTGGTTAGAACCCATGTTCTACTAGACTATACCCCGATGCTCATCCATTGGTAGAACCCATGTACTATACAAGACTAGACTATACCCCCATGCTCGTCCATTGGTAGAACCCATGTTCTACTAGACTATACCCCCATGCTCATCCATTGGTAGAACCCATGTACTATACAAGACTAGACTATACCCCGATGCTCATCCATTGGTAGAACCCATGTACTATACAAGACTAGACTATACCCCCATGCTCATCCATTGGTAGAACCCATGTTCTACGAGACTATACCCCCATGCTCGTCCATTGGTCCCCAGCGCGGTGCAGTCTCTGAGCAAGTAACACATGGATTTCACTTTGGCTGAAAGACACTGTTTCCTGCTTGATGAGCTCAGGCTCTGTCGTTGTGAGCAGTCTGCATATGGCAGTCCAGGAAGCTTGGGACTCTGCAATGAGTATCACTCAATTTAATTTCTGAAGAGCGCCAAGAGGAAAATTAAACAGCTTGTCAATCAGAGCACGGTAGATAACCGGAGTGTAACCGGAGCCAGCAGAGCTGTTGGTGCATGATCGGCCTCGTTAAAAGAAAAAGAGGAAAAAATGGTTTAATTCAACCTGAAAAAAAAGAATTTGATTCCCTTCCTTCATTAAATAAGGTGCTGAATTTGATATTTGCCATGTGAAAGACGAGAACGCCATCCTGGCTTACGGTGTCGGCGAGGAAGTGTTGCATCCGGCGTCCGATTCCCCTCATTGCTTAAGCCAGTCAACACTGACAGCTTCGTTAGCTCAATCCCTAGTGTTGCTGTTGTTAGCACTGTTAGCTCTGTCACTAGTTTCCCTCTTGTTAGCACTGTTAGCTCTGTCACTAGTTTCCCACTTGTTAGCACTGTTAGCTCTGTCACTAGTTGCCCCATAGTCAGCTCTGCTAGTTCGGTTATTAGCGTTGCTGTTGTTAGCACTGTTAGCTCTGTCACTAGTTGCCCCATAGTCAGCTCTGCTAGCTCAGTTATTAGCGTTGCTATTGTTAGCACTGTTAGCTTCTCCTCACTTGCCGTTGTTTGCAGTGTTATCGCTGGTTGCACTGTGAGCTACGAGCCGTTCGCTCAGCCGTCTCCTTGTTGAGATTATATTTAGAAACTTTTGAGGTTTTTTAGAGGAAATGTGTCAGAGTCCAAACATATGAATGTAGTTGATAAATTACTCAAGAGTTTAATATGGATTTACCTGGGACTGTTCTTTTGTAGTAATGGAGGTTGGTTTGCTCAATCATGTCACCGCTGACGATGAGGACAAATCGAAGAGGAGAAAAATGTGTCCAAATGGCCGCTGGAAGATTGGCCGGCGAACACGGTCAGACAGGCGGGAAGACAGAAGCCAGACGGACCGCGGGACGGACGGCTGGTCAGCCGGCGGAGTCGGCAGAAGATCAAATTATCCAGGAGGAATTCATTGAAATGCAGTTTCATTCCTTTCCAACATGTCATCGGTTGACACCAGCTATTCCAAAATACTTGAATTAAAGAGGAGAAGCCGACACGGTGAGGAGAGAGCGGAGCAGCCGGGTAACGAGGCAGCAGAGGGACGTCAGACCACCTGGACGCCTGGAGGATGAGGCTGGAAACCCCCAGCAGCACCTGAACCAGCTTAACCTGAACCAGCTTAACCTGAACCAGCTTAACCTGAACCAGCTTAACCTGAACCAGTTTAACCTGAACCAGCTTAACCTGAACCAGCTTAACCTGAACCAGCTTAACCTGAACCAGCTTAACCTGAACCAGTTTAACCTGAACCAGCTTAACCTGAACCAGCTTAACCTGAACCAGCTTAACCTGAACCAATTTAACCTGAACCAGCTTAACCTGAACCAGCTTAACCTGAACCAGCTTAACCTGAACCAATTTAACCTGAACCAGCTTAACCTGAACCAATTTAACCTGAACCAGCTTAACCTGAACCAGTTTAACCTGAACCAGTTTAACCTGAACCAGCTTAACCTGAACCAGCTTAACCTGAACCAGTTTAACCTGAACCAGTTTAACCTGAACCAGCTTAACCTGAAGCCGTCAGATGAAGACCCAGAAGGCCGCACATGAAGCCTGCCGCACTCCAGGAGGACTGGCAGGAGTCGTCCTAATGTCCCCACAGGGGAGGCTAGGAGAATGGAAATGAATAATAAAACAAAGAAAAGTACAGCAATGCGTAACAAAAAGAAAACTTTACGGAATCAAAACATATACAGTACGTATATAAATATATATATAAATATATATAATATTGTATATTATATCTATATATAATATATGTATATTATATAATATATAATATTATATTTTGAATATTATATATACAATATGAATTATATATAGTATATATAATATATAATTATATAATATATTTTATATTATATATCAATTATATATAATATATATATGTATATATAATATATATACATATATATATATAATATATATATGTATATATATAATACATATATGTATATATATATATATACACTTTTTCTTTATTCTCCTTGCTTCACATCCATCTTTCTCAGCCTGTCTTTCATGCAGCTCAAGGTACAGTACATATATATATATATATACATATATACATATATATATATATATATATATGTGTGTGTGTATTCTCGGCATTGTGACTCCCTCTTATCCAAGCCGCGTTTGAGTGACTCTGCACTGCCTTACCTGTCCACCAGGTGGCCCCTGACACGATAGTGAAAAGCTTTAAAAGGCTAAAGGCCGGCAAATATTTGACGTATCGTAAACAAATCCCACGAAAAGATTCAAGTCGTTCTAAAGCTGCTATGTGGCCCTGAGGATTAACGTAACCAGGCTTTGGTCTTCATGGGATTCGATAACAAGAACAACGGATTAATACCTTCCCTTCAATCATGAAATGAGTGACGTAATGAAAAGCTCATTTTGGAGGTTGAGGCCTCCTTGGGTCAAACAGCTTGGACCCAGGACCAAAACCAGCAGGACGGACCAGGACCCTGATGGAGGTCCACCGATCGTCTTAACCTTGATGGAACATCGAACTTGACGGAGGATTTATTTCCTCTCTTTTCTTTCTCTTGAGTGTAAACATGTCTGAATAAAGCACGTCACGGCTTGTTTTTTAAGTGCATCTGATTCAAATCGAACACCCACAGAAACGCTTTGTAGAAGTTGAGCTTCACATCTTTTTGCCCACGATGAGATTCATTCGCACGATGTCAGAAGGGAACGCGCATCGAGAACGATGTGAACCCGTGAAGCTGTGGACACGTCGCTTAAGATAAGATGAACTATGTTTCCGGCAGAGTGTCTGTTAACGCCTGTCGGTTGAGGTGTTATCTCTCGAGGAAACACGAGCTTTAACTCACTCAGCTTTACTACCACGTTTGTTTTTCATCCGCTATCGGCTATAATTGAGCTCCACGGGCCTGAGAAGGAAAGCTGTGAAGATATCCCGTCGCTTCATGCGGATTGCCTCCGTCTCGTCAAGTGAAACGACCAACGCCTCGTTTACCGCGGTGCGTTCAGGGAAACGTTCAAGGAGACGTTCAAGGAGACGTTCTGGGAGACGTTCTGGGAGACGTTCTGGGAGACGTTCTGGGAGACGTTCAGGGAGACGTTCAGGGAGACGTAACTAGGGGAGACGTTCAAGGAGACGTTCAGGGAGACGTTCTGGGAGACGTTCAGGGAGACGTTCAGGGAGACGTAATTAGGGGAGACGTTCAAGGAGACGTTCAAGGAGACGTTCTGGGAGACGTTCAAGGAGACGTTCAGGGAGACGTTCTGGGAGACGTTCAGGGTGACGTTCAGGGAGACGTTCAGGGTGACGTTCTGGGAGATGTTCTGGGAGACGTTCAAGGAGACGTTCTGGGAGACGTTCAGGGAGACGTAACTAGGGGAGACGTTCAAGGAGACGTTCAGGGAGACGTTCTGGGAGACGTTCAGGGAGACGTTCAGGGAGACGTAATTAGGGGAGACGTTCAAGGAGACGTTCTGGGAGACGTTCAGGGAGACGTTCTGGGAGACGTTCAGGGAGACGTTCAGGGTGACGTTCAGGGAGACGTTCAGGGAGACGTTCAGGGAGACGTTCAGGGTGACGTTCAGGGAGACGTTCAGGGTGACGTTCAGGGAGACGTTCAGGGAGACGTTCAGGGTGATGTTCAGGGTGACGTTCAAGGAGACGTTCAGGGAGACGTAACTAAGGGAGATGTTCAAGGAGACGTTCAAGGAGACGTTCAGGGAGACGTAACTAAGGGAGACGGAGGCAGCCGAGCGGCGTCCTGATCGGCAGGAAGTGGGACGAGACGGTGAGGTGATTTAAACCGAAGCCGGCGAGACAGATAACGGGGAGAGTTTACCGGCTGTTAGATGTGACGGGGGGGGGGGGGGGGGTTGTGTGTGCGGCTGCTGGTGAAGAGGCGCGGTGTACTTCATGAATGTGTGCAGGAAGGTTGAACACCAGGGTGAAACAGCTGGAGGAGGACTGACATGTGCCCTGGGGGGGTGATGGAGGAGGGTTACCGGCAGTGGCGGCTGGTGAAATTTAAAGAAAGCACCGTGCTCAACACGGTCCAATAACAACTATCAACACACTGTAACTTTGGGCATGAGAGGTTCAGAGCAGCTTTAAGGAACATTGGGTTGGGTTTCAGAGGTTTGCAAAATAAAAGAGTTTCACCCTCACATGAAAGAGGTTCAGAGCAGAATAGAGTCAGAAAGAGATCACATGTTACATTGGGTGACAGAGTCGACCCACTACTGTAAAGACAAGTAGCCCTCCTCTCTTTAAAGTTGGCAAACTTCTCAATAACTCTCTGATTAAAGTCAATCATGTCTGTTATCAGCCTGTTTCATTATTCTGGAGGGAATGTGTCTGTTTTTCAGAACTTCTTCGTTGTGTTTTCGATGCCAGTTCGGTCTCCTTCTGCTGCTCTGCAAACAGGGTTAGCTTCATGCTGTTAGCGAGTTAGCTCCATGCTCTTAGCTAGATAACTGCGGCAAGATTTGTGCTTTCCACTTGTCTGCAGCTCTTTAGATCCCTCACCCCGTTGTAGTCCAGAGAGTTTCAGTCCCAGGACTTTGGAACAACAGACAGGGGAATCTAAACAGCGCATTACTCACTGAGCTCCAGCTAACAGCTCCGTTAGCAACCTGCTCCCGTAGCTCCGTGGAGCTCTCTGGCTGAGGGAACATACCGGTCTCTGATTGGCCGAATAGTCCAATCACGTGAAATAATAAAACAATGTCATTGGCCAATGAGCGCACATTTTTGTGCCCCAAGATTCACGTTTCATCCGCTAATGAGAAGCCGTCCTTACCGAAACGACTGAAATGTTTGCTCGCTCCCATACACACACATTGGGCCGGTGTCCCGAAAAAGGGGAGGGGCTTCTCTCCGTGATAATGAGTGGCGATATATTATATGTTTTCACATTAACTTAAGTGGTTGTTGACAGGCTGACGGTCTCCCACACACATTTAGCGCGTCAACACGGTATATTTACTATTTAAATGATTTGGCATATAATGTTTTTGACAGGATTCTTTTTTTTTTCTTCTTCTTTTTTCTTCATCTCAAAACTTTAAGAGGGGCGGCGCCCTAGCGCCCCCTATGGACGCACCGCCACTGGTTACCGGTACCCTGACCGACAGCCCGGACATCCGGAGCACCGGGCGGATTCTCCACGGCCCGGTCGGCTGGGAGCCGAGTCCGGCCTGAAAATGCAAAAATGGTGTTTCTGGCCCGACTCTGCCCACCGATCTGTTTCTTCATTTTTCCAGAGATTTTCATTTTTTTCACAAAAATGTCAGAAACACTTGGAGCAGAAAGAGAGGAGGACCAGCCAAAAGGAGCCAGAGGGAGGAGGTGATTGAGTTTTCTCATGAGGGCAGGAGGAGCGCCCCCCCCCCCCTCGCCGTCTGCCATCACGCTGACGGGCCGACAGCTTTGGGTTTGGCAACGAAGTGTAGGAAACCAACACAAAGGAGGAACAACTTCCAGAACTCTGCTTCAGGAATGAGGCGCGTTTCTTTATATAAAGATTACCTTTATAGCAAGGTATCATTTCCTTTATATAATAGGAAGGAAGGAAGGAAAGAGAGAAAGATGGACAAGGAATAGGATGAAGGAAGGAAAGGTGGACAAGATATAAGAAGGAGGTCTGGAGTGAAGATATTATATATAACTATAAACTATAATTCCCTTTGTTCTAGATGATGTTGTTAATCAGCCGAAGATGAACCCTCACGACGAGTCAACAAGCTCCTCCTCCTCCTCTGCCCTTTTGTCTCCTTCTTTCATTCCCTTAATTATCTCATCCTCTCTTCATCGTCCTCTCACTTTGTTATAAATCTCCTCGGGGGGGGGGGGGGGGGTTCCATCTCGTCTCCACTATACATGAATACATCTGGTGGAACAGGGAGTCCCGGTAGAAAACAAACCCACAGCTGTGAGTGTGTGTGAGAGTGTGTGTGTGTGTGTGTGTGTGAGAGTGTGTGTGTGGTGTTTCCTCAGTGCCTCGCAGTGTTTGATGTGGACATGTCTTTTCTTCTTCTTTCTCAAATTGATTCGCTCCGTTAAAAGTCACACACACACACACACACACACACACACACACACACACACACACACACACACACACACACACACACACACACACACACACACACACACACACACACACACACACACACACACACACAGGGACTGATAACTAGAGGTCAACGCACGGTGTCTCGATGAGAAGAAGAGGCTCCGCCCCCTCTGGACCCGGTTTAGGACCTCTCGGTCACCATGGAAACAGTCTTCTTCTCCTCCTCCTCCTCCTCCATAAGAACACACCCGACTCCAGAACTCACTCATATGTATTCCAGAACACGTTAAATACAGATTAAAATCGTCTGCTGCTGTCGCTGAAACAAAGACAGGATGTTGTTGTGGTCCGTGTTGTTGTTGTTGTTGTCCTCAGAGACAGACATCCACAGCAAGTGTGAGAGCTCGCTCCTCTTCTCGCTTATTATTTTAACAGTTTAGCGAAGATTCCCCCAAATGAGTTATCAGGTTAATAGGGAGCGAGGGGTGTGTGTGTACGTGTGTGAGTGTGTGTACGTGTGTGTGTGTGTGTGTGTGTATGCGTGTGTGTGTGTCCACAACGCACTTGTGAGGATCAAAAATCCAATGGCTGCGCACGGAGCCGAGGGAGGAGGCCGACTGTCTCCTGCATCTCGTTGCTTTACCGTGACACAGATTATATATATACACATACATATATACACAAATATATGTGTATATATATACACATAAACACATATATATATGTATATATATACATATTCAAACGTGTGGTTTCCATGGTTTCCGGTCGAATATATAATATAGATATATATTATCTATAATATATATGTGGTCGGTGTGTTGACGACCAGGGTCCTCCCATCAGACCCCTGGACAGCGACAGCCCAGTGGCAGTGTTGTGCACGAACGCGTTCAATGAACGATCGTTCATGAACGCGCTCTTTTTTTGCCCGAACGGGAACTGAACGTTTCATTTTACCGATTGATGAACGTTTAGAGAACGCGTTCGTTCTGGTGCTCTTGAACGCCGCTCATTCATAGTTCATATTCGTTCACGAGGTTGCCAGATTTTCTCAGAACCCCCCAGGCGAAAACCAGTTAAAACTCACCGTAAACACGTCTGAAAATGGAGGATGAAAACAACCCAAACTGGCCACCCACTCTCATACCTGTCGCACTAACAAATACGTCATCAAATCGCGTCACATAGATGGAGTTAGCACGGATGAAAATGGATGAAGACAGCGCCTGCGACGCTTACGCCTATTTAAAAGACTTTTATACAAAAATCGGAACTGACCCAGACAACAAAAACTTAACGTTTGCTTGTAAACAATGCCCGCCTGGTTTACAGAAGAGAGTGAGGACAACAAAGCGTTAGGGAAATGACAGTATTTTGAGGGCTGTCGCTTCAATGCTAATATAAACCCTGGTTAGATAAGGATTCAAAATTGGATACGAATATGAATCTGACACATAGTTTCAATGTTAAAACTGATAAACAATAATTGCTGTCTGTGGTTCTCTACGGCCGTGGCGGCAATAATGTGGACAAATAATAGCTCCCAGCAAAATGTTTAAAAAAAGAACTAAAAAGTTCATTTTTGAAACCATGAACTTTAGTTCATATTTTTGAAATATGAACTATGAACTGAACTAGTTCATTTTAAAATGTGTGAACTGAACTTTGAACTAGTTCATTTTCTACGTGAACTTTCCCAACACTGCCAGTAAGACGTTGCTGACCGTGTCCTTTGTGGATGTCTCTGAGACGCCATGAAGGATTGACACTAGAACACATTGAAATAACACAGCGTGGGTCTTTGGACACGTCTCCCATCAGAGCTCCTTTATTCCAGTTCACTTAAAGCCAACAGTTACTCCCCCCACCCCCCCCCCCCCACATCCGTCAATCACAAACATGGGGACTCCTCCCTCGTGTCACATATTCGCAGCGGGCATACATACTTATATTTACTATTTGTACAACATGGTGTCATTGAGTCACTCGTCCTTCCACCCCGCCTCATGCACACAACACACACACACACACACACACTGTACAGTCGACCTGGAATATCTAAAAAGACACCGACACGAGTACCTGTTGATTTACTGAGACGATGATTTGTTCTGAAAAGCCAAATGGAGAAGATATATATATATTACATATATTTGATATATATATATATAACATTTATAAATATATATATATTCATACAATATATATAATATATATATATATTTATATATAAATATATATATACAATATATATGTTTATAGATTATCTATTAATATATATATATATATTTATTAATAGATAATATTCATACATATTATATATATAATATATATATTTTCTATTAATATATATATATTAATAGATAATATTTATAAATATTATATATATATATTGTATATAATATATATATATTTATATTATATATATTTTACAGAGCGATAACCTCTGTTGTGTTCCAGTGTGTCAGGATTGAAAAAAAAAGAAAAAGGGAAGGAGGATGGAATGAAGAGCGCAGAAGGAAAACCAAATACTTTAAATAAAATACATCCGTCCAGCATCGGCAGAACGTGTTTGTGTTAATCCTCAGACCTCCACCCCGTGTTCTGCTTCTCCTCTTAAAAGCCGAGCGGCGCAGTGTCCTCCCGCGGTTCATCCAGGAGCGCTCCATACGTCCACCGGGTCAGCCGGTCCAGAGTCCTTTGGTCCCGCCCCCTTAGGGATCCAGTGTCGTCACCTTTTTGCAGTAAAGTGGCACACAACGTGCAAAGAGTCCAAACTCTTGTCCTTTTTTATATATTTTTTGGTCGCTAGTTTAGTTACAGCTTTGTTTTCGGAGGTGATTTGTTCGTTGCGTATTGATTAATCGTGTCTTTGGTCCCGATCCGAGAGGTCCGTAAAGAGGGTTGAGATGAAGCCGAGCCAAACCGGACCAGAGAGAGAGAGGCCTGCCCCCCCCCCCCCCCCTCTACCTGCCGAACACGTTGTCGTACTCCAGCAGGATGAGCTCCACGATCTGGTTCTGGTACACCATGTGGACCGCGATGTTCCACGTCTCCGTCTCCGGCCGCAGCAGCGTGGGCCCGAACACGATGGCCACGCTCTGGGTCGTCATGCGGTTCTCCTCGCCGTGGTCGATCACCCTGAGGAGGAGGAGGAAACAAGTTAAGGGAGGAGGAACAACAACAAGAGGAACAACAAGAAGAACAACAAGAGGAACAACAACAAGAGGAACAACAAGAAGAAGAACAACAAGAAGAACAACAACAACAAGAACAACAACAAGAGGAACAACAAGAAGAACAACAAGAGGAACAACAAGAAGAACAACAAGAAGAAGAACAACAAGAAGAACAACAACAAGAAGAAGAACAAGAAGAACAACAACAAGAGGAACAACAAGAAGAACAACACCACTCATTTGCGTGTCTGTTGCCCGGCTGCGTGACCTCTGACCTGCGGAGGTGCTTGAAGAGCAGCTGCATGGTGTCGTGGTTCGGTTTGGGCAGCTGGCGGATCAGATCCGTGACGGCCTGGAGCCGCTGCTTGTAGTCCGGAACCTCTGCAGAACCGGAGAACACGGGTCAGAACCACGGAGTCCACGATGACAAACAGGAAGTGGGGGTTGGGGTCTGCGGGGCTCCACGGAGAGCAACAGGGTTCACACACACGGCCGGGACCTTACACCTGTGTGTGTGTGTGTGTGTGTGTGTGTGCGTACTGATGCCGCTGATGAAGTCGTGGAACAGGGCGTAGGTGAAGAGCGGCTCCGGCAGCTCCCTGAAGAACATCTTCAGGGCGCCGGTGGTCACGTGGATGTCCTCCCACTTCTCGTCCGTCAGGTTCACCGTCTCATCTGGGGGGACACACACACACACACACACACACACACACACACACACACACACACACACACACACACACACACACACACACACACACACACACACACACACACACACACACACACACACGTGAGTAGACGCGTGGTCTTCGTGTCCGGAGCGATTCAAAGCAACCTTTATTGAGCGCTCACCGTGGTTGACGAGGAAGCGGAGCTTCTGGATGATCGCCAGGTTCCCGCTGACTCTGTACAGCCCGTCGACACACAGACCTGCAATGCATCATGGGAGGAAAAACGTCCATCAGTCCGGGAGCGCGTGTCCCCTCGTGTGCGCTAAGCCCCGCCCCTCGCCGCTTCCTCCAGACCCACCGCTGTTCTCCACGTGGTCGATGCACATCTTGACGAACAGCGGCACCGTGTCGCTCTCCCGGTGGCACAGACTGGACAGACTGCAGCCGAACACCTGGTCTGGGGGGGGGAGAGAGAGAAGGGGAGAGAGAGAGAGGGAGAGAGAAGGGGAGAGAGAGAAGGGGAGAGAGAGAGAGGGGGAGAGAGAAGGTGAGAGAGAGAGAGGGAGAGAGAGAAGGGGAGAGAGAGAAGGGGAAGAGAGAAGGGGGAGAGAGAGAAGGGGAGAGAGAGAAGGGGAGAGAGAGAAGGAGAGAGAGAGAAGGGGGAGAGAGAAGGGGGAGAGAGAGAATGGGGGGAGAGAGAGAAGGGGGGGAGAGAGAGAAGAGGGGGGGGGAGAGAGAGAAAGGGGGGAGAGAGAATGGGGGGAGAGAGAATAAAGATCAAAGAATAAACATTTTACTGGTGTCATTGTAGAAATATCTGTGTGGTTCTGTATATGGTTCTGTATATGGTTCTTCGTGGTTCTATGTGGTTCTGCATGGTTCTGTATGTGGTTCTGTGTGGTTCTGTATGTGGTTCTGTGTGGTTCTGTATGTGGCTCTGTATGTGGTTCTGCATGGTTCTGTATGTGGTTCTGCATGTGGTTCTGTGTGGTTCTATGTGGTTCTGTATGTGGTTCTGCGTTGTTCTGCGTGGTACCTTTGATGTAGCCCTTGTCCCGGACGGCCTGCAGCGTGGGCCGGCGGGTCAGGAACTTCTTCAGCTTGTGGCGGGTCTTCTTGTTGTCCGAGGCGTCCACGCTGCTGGACGTCTTCATGGCTGAGGGACAGACGGACGTCAACGCTCGCTTTTGATTGGGCGAGCAGGAGCTGAGGGGGCGTGGCCTCACACACGCTCATCCAGAGAACTACACTCTCTCCTCTCTAACCTCCGATGTACCAAACAGATTCACGTACCACACACACACACACACACACCGTGACACACACACACACACACACCGTGACACACACCGTGACACACACCGTGACACACACCGTGACACACATCGACTCAACACCGTGACACACAGACAGACAGACACACACACACCGTGACTCACACACACACACCGTGACACACACACACACACACACCGTGACACACACCGTGACACACATCGACTTAACACCGTGACACACAGACAGACACACACACACACACACACACCTTGGCCTTTCTTCGAGTCTCTGGGTTCATTCTCCTTGTCGTGTTTTTCCTCACCGGGCGACTCCGGCATGTCTTCCTCTAAGGCCTCGTCAGACTCCCAGGCCTGAGAGAGAGAGAGAGGGGGGGCGTGGGAGAGAGAGAGGGGGGAGGGGGAGAGAGACGGAGGGAGGGGGGGAGAGAGAGGTCGTAAAAACCTCCTATTGTTGTACCTTTGGACTCTGTTGTGTCAAAGTTTGTATTACAATGGTTATCGTGTAATAACAGGATACACGTATATAACTATGTACTGTGTGTGTATATATATATATATATATTAGGGCTGTCAATCGATTAAAAAAAAGTAACTAATTAATCGCACATTTTGAAATTCATTAATCGCGATTAAAAGTTATTTTTTTCTTCTTTTAAAAGACAAAACTTCACACAGAGCTGTGTTTTCAAAGAGGCTCCTACCTATAAAGTGCCAGCGAGGTATTTAATATTGTGGATGATAAATTGTTTCTTCAGTGAAACATCAGATTAGTAAAAAAAAAGAAGTATATTGAGACCCCATTGGTCCTGTCATCTTTAACATTGAACAGCAGCAGAACCAGTGGCCTTGGTAACTGACTGACATTCACATATGTCACGTTAACCCTCTGGAGGCTGGGGGCATTTTATACATTTTACAAAAAAATGTAAATTCACCTTTTAAAGGCGTTTGCATATGACACATACCCACGTGTTATACATCAAACATTCCAGAACAATCTCAGCTCTGTAATGAGGCTCAGTTGTCCTCACGCCGTGTTCTCTGCTCTCTGACTGACAGGCTGCTATAGAGCCTCACCTGTGAGGTGGGAGGTCCTTTGTGATTTACTGAGTGTTCATTGGTTGTTTCTTTTCCCAAAATGTTGACAGACAAACGGATTGACCAATCACGGTGAATGCTTCGTGTGACGAGTTCTTTCCGCGCCGCGTCCCCCGACACGTCGCCCCTTCGTTTTTCTGTGTATCAGAGGGGGAGACGGGAGGAAGGAGGAGCAGGAGGAAACCCGACTGATTCACACGAGTTAAACTGATTTATGCTCCTTATTTTCTCGGAAAAATAATTGTTTTAAAAAAGGAAACAGTGTTAAACCGTACTGCCGCGGCTTGACACTCGGTTTGAGTGTAAAAACTTCAACGAACACCGGAAGTAAACAAAGTTGCGTTACTTGCGTTAAAATATTTTTGTGCGTTAACGCGGCCAAATTAATCGCATAGATTAACGCGTTAACGCTGACAGCCCTAATATATATATATATGTGTGTTGTGGGTTGGGCTGGGTGAAGGGGGCGGGGCCTCACATGGGTGCTGATGGTGTCCAGCAGCGTGCGGTACCAGTCGTTCACCAGAACGTCGTTTTCTGAGTGGATCAGCAGCTCAGTGCCCAGTCGAGTCTTCACCTGGAGAGAGAGAGGCATAGGGAGTGAGAGAGAGGGGGATAGAGAGAGAGAGAGAGAGAGAGAGAGAGAGAGAGAGAGAGAGAGAGAGAGAGAGGCAGGGGGAGAGACACAACCAATAATCAATAATAGTTCTCGATCTGTCGATCTTAGTTCATCGTGTAAAAATAAATGTTTATAGAGTTCATCAAGAAGAAGCATCTTTTATATTTAGTCCTCCTCCTCCTCCTCCTCCTCCTCCTCCCCCCCCTCTCTCCCCTGTACCTCTATCACATGCTTCTTGCTGGACTTGTCCTTGGAGGCCCATTCCACGGAGCCGCCCCGCAGGTCCACCGTGAACTCTGGTTTAGACTGACCGCCTCCGAACTGGACGGAGGGAGAGAGAGAGAGAGAAGAGAGGGGGAGAAAGAGAAGAGAGACGGAAAAAGAGAGAGGAGAGAGAAGAGAGAGAGGGAAAAAGAGAGAGGAGAGACAACATGAGGTTGGAGGAGCGTTGGCGTCATGGAGTCCGATGAGTTCCTGAAACACGGAGTCGTCCCATGTGACCACAGAACCTCCTCCAACTCCACCTGACGCTCCACAGCGCCACATAAGAACGTTTATCTACGTGTTATTCTCCCCACGCCAGTGAATAACACAGAGGGGGGGGGGGAGGAAGAGGAGGAAGGAGAGGAAGCACATACAGAGGAGGCTCCGTGGAGCGCGGAGCAGCCGGAGGAGACGGCCTCCGGCTAGCAGGGAGAGCAGAGAGTCAGGGGAGGAGCTGAGGGCTGCATGGGGGGGGAGGAAACATCTGGGAGATTTAATTCAACCCGACACCCGTCCAGTGACCGTAGCACGGGGTCAGAGGCCGTCACTCACCCAGCTGGTCCCGCCTCCTTGGCCTTTGGCGAATAGCAGCGTGGCGCCCTGCAGCACCGTCCAGGAGGACGTCCAGTTCTTCCTGCAACACACGGGTCAGAAACACTCAAACACACTGGATCCAATAGGTCACTAAAGGTCAACGTGGGGTTACTAAAGGTCAACAGGGTCACTAAAGGTCAACGTGGGGTTACTAAAGGTCAACATGGAGTCACTAAAGGTCTACATGGGGTCACTGAAGGTCAACATGGGGTCACTAAAGGTCAACATGGGGTCACTAAAGGTCAACATGGGGTCATTAAAGGACAACATGGGGTCACTAAAGGACAACATGGGGTCACTGAAGGTCAACATGGAGTCACTGAAGGTCAACATGGGGTTACTAAAGGACAACATGGGGTCACTAAAGGACAACATGGGGTCACTAAAGGACAACATGGGGTCACTGAAGGTCAACATGGGGTCACTAAAGGTCAACATGGGGTTACTAAAGGACAACATGGGGTCACTGAAGGTCAACATGGGATAACTGAAGGTCAACATGGAGTCACTAAAGGTCAACATGGGGTTACTAAAGGACAACATGGGGTCACTAAAGGACAACATGGGGTCACTGAAGGTCAACATGGGGTCACTGAAGGTCAACATGGGGTCACTAAAGAACAACATGGGGTCACTAAAGGACAACATGGGGTCACTAAAGGTCAACATGGGGTCACTAAAGGACAACATGGGGTCACTGAAGGTCAACATGGGGTCACTGAAGGTCAACATGGGGTCACTAAAGGACAACATGGGGTCACTAAAGGACAACATGGGGTCACTGAAGGTCTACATGGGGTCACTGAAGGTCTACATGGGGTCACTAAAGGTCAACATGGGGTCACTGAAGGACAACATGGGGTCACTAAAGGTCAACGTCTAGCCCGGTGGAGGTCGGCTCCACTCACCGTACTTTCTTGCCGTGCTCGGTGATCTTGGTCACGTTCAGCAGGCCGCACCTCTCAGACGGCTGGAGGGTGAAGAACAGAACGTTAGCACACACTCTGAAGATGAAAGGGTTCACACACACACACACACACACACACACACACACACACACACACACACACACACACACACACACACACACACACACACACACACACACACACACACACACACACACACACACACACACACACACACACACACACCAAATCAACTCGGAACCACAGCAGGAGGATGGAGAGAGAAGAGAGAGAGGGAGTCACTCCATCGGAGGAACACCACCACCAAAAACACACACACACACACACACACAGAGAGAGAGAAAGAGGAGCCTGAGCTCCAGAACGTGCAGAGGAACGTCGGATCAACTCAGATTATAAAAAGAGAGAGCTTGTTTGTCAGGTGACCCCAGGGGGTCGTCAGGGGAACCAGACGGTTAATGTATCATCATCACCAGACCAGCAGCTCCCGGGGCGACGGCTTCTACACGGGCTCAAAGTCCAATCGTCTTCCTGTTGTTGTTGTTTGTGTTTTATTTAAACATCTTTTGTCTCGACACCGAATTTGTGAGACGACAAAAGGACAAAAATCTTCTCTATTGATCTCCAGATCTTCTCTGCCCGTGTAGAAGCTCCTCCCACAACCACGGCACCACAAGGTCAACCCCTTCAGGGGCGGAGCCTGCTGGGGGGGGGGTACTAACAGAGGCGGGGGGCTTGGGCGACGGAGGGCAGGAGTCAGAGTCGGGGGTCGAGGGCTTTGGGCTCAGAGGAGGGTCCTGGTGAGGAGACAGGGATGAGAACACACACACACACCAGGAGTTAATGAGAAGGTGATGGAGGTGAAGAACATGCAAACAGTTGGAGGAGTGCGGTGGCGATTAGCGCTGAGATTACAAGTGTGTCGAGTACCTGAAGTCCAGGAGTCTCGGGGCGCGTTATTGATTATTGATGAGGAGGAGGAGATATTTTATCATCTACTTCCTCTCCTGCGTTTATTTTGGGTAAATCACTCGTGCATCATCATTGAGTTTGGTTGACATGAACAAGTGTGTGTGTGTGTGTGTGTGTGTGTGTGTGTGTGTGTGTGGGCGTGTGTGATCATCCGTGCGATCGATTATCATGCGAGACGATTCTGTCTGCTCTGAGGGCGCGAGCCTCTCGATTGGTCGATCCGACGGAGGGGGGCGGGGCTACTGACTTGGTGTTTGTACGGGTGCTGGCGGGCCGAGCCTGCGCGGAAACGCCGCCGCTGCAAAGCAACAACAAACCTACAACTGAAACTGAGGACTTGACAGTGAACGCAACACACACACACACACACACACACTACAGGTCGGACGCGTCGCGCTTTGGGTTCGTCCAATCAGACCTTGTCGTTGATGTCCTGCACGTGGGCGCTGTGCCTCCACTTGGTGAGCACGATGGGCTCCACCTGTTTCCTGTCCAGGCTGAGGCTCTTCAGAGCGTCTGCCGGCGGCTGTGGGGGGGGGCTGTCATACTGGGGGGGGGGGGGGGACAGGAAGTCATTCACCTTTAAAACTCTGCCACTGAAGAAACGCCCCAGAATTTATGATTCACGCGTCTCGAAGCAGGAAGTGAGGAGTCACACGGCAGTAAGAAGCTCTTCACCTCCACCTCGGTGCTGCTGTGATGCGTTCATGTGTCCTAGTGTCTGCCGTGATGCGTTCAAGTGTCCTAGTGTCTGCCGTGATGCGTTCAAGTGTCCTAGTGTCTGCCGTGATGCGTTCATGTGTCCTAGTGTCTGCCGTGATGCGTTCATGTGTCCTAGTGTCTGCCGTGATGCGTTCATGTGTCCTAGTGTCTGCCGTGATGCGTTCATGTGTCCTAGTGTCTGCCGTCATGCGTTCAAGTGTCCTAGTGTCTGCCGTGATGCGTTAATGTGTCCTAGTGTCTGCCGTGATGCGTTCAAGTGTCCTAGTGTCTGCCGTGATGCGTTCAAGTGTCCTAGTGTCTGCCGTGATGCGTTCATGTGTCCTAGTGTCTGCCGTGATGCGTTCATGTGTCCTAGTGTCTGCCGTGATGCGTTCATGTGTCCTAGTGTCTGCCGTGATGCGTTCATGTGTCCTAGTGTCTGCCGTGATGCGTTCAAGTGTCCTAGTGTCTGCCGTGATGCGTTCATGTGTCCTAGTGTCTGCCGTGATGCGTTCAAGTGTCCTAGTGTCTGCCGTGATGCGTTCATGTGTCCTAGTGTCTGCCGTGATGCGTTCATGTGTCCTAGTGTCTGCCGTGATGCGTTCGTGTGTCCTAGTGTCTGCCGTGATGCGTTCGTGTGTCCTAGTGTCTGCCGTGATGCGTTCAAGTGTCCTAGTGTCTGCCGTGATGCGTTCATGTGTCCTAGTGTCTGCCGTGATGCGTTCATGTGTCCTAGTGTCTGCCGTGATGCGTTCATGTGTCCTAGTGTCTGCCGTGATGCGTTCAAGTGTCCTAGTGTCTGCCGTGATGCGTTCATGTGTTCTAGTGTCTGCTGTGATGCGTTCATGTGTCCTAGTGTCTGCCGTGATGCGTTCATGTGTCCTAGTGTCTGCCGTGATGCGTTCACGTGTCCTAGTGTCTGCCGTGATGCGTTCAAGTGTCCTAGTGTCTGCCGTGATGCATTCATGTGTCCTAGTGTCTGCCGTGATGCGTTCATGTGTCCTAGTGTCTGCCGTGATGCGTTCATGTGTCCTAGTGTCTGCCGTGATGCGTTCATGTGTCCTAGTGTCTGCCGTGATGCGTTCATGTGTCCTAGTGTCTGCCGTGATGCGTTCAAGTGTCCTAGTGTCTGCCGTGATGCGTTCATGTGTCCTAGTGTCTGCCGTGATGCGTTCAAGTGTCCTAGTGTCTGCCGTGATGCGTTCATGTGTCCTAGTGTCTGCCGTGATGCGTTCATGTGTCCTAGTGTCTGCCGTGATGCGTTAATGTGTCCTAGTTTCTGCCGTGATGCGTTCATGTGTCCTAGTGTCTGCCGTGATGTGTTCATGTGTCCTAGTGTCTGCCGTGATGCGTTCATGTGTCCTAGTGTCTGCCGTGATGCGTTCATGTGTCCTAGTGTCTGCTGTGATGCGTTCATGTGTCCTAGTGTCTGTTGTGATGCGTTCATGTGTCCTAGTGTCTGCAGTGATGCGTTCATGTGTCCTAGTGTCTGCTGTGATGCGTTCATGTGTCCTAGTGTCTGCCGTGATGCGTTCATGTGTCCTAGTGTCTGCTGTGATGCGTTCATGTGTCCTAGTGTCTGCCGTGATGCGTTCAAGTGTCCTAGTGTCTGCCGTGATGCGTTCATGTGTCCTAGTGTCTGCCGTGATGCGTTCATGTGTCCTAGTGTCTGCCGTGATGCGTTCAAGTGTCCTAGTGTCTGCCGTGATGCGTTACTGTGTCCTAGTGTCTGCCGTGATGCGTTCATGTCACACACATCGAGGCAGAAACTGATGTACGAAGGAAACAATCTATATTTAATGTTTGATTTTAAACTACTTTAGCCAATTAAAAACCTAATTATGTTGATTTTCAACAACTTTTAGAACTAATTAATGGAAATAACATATCAAGCAAAATGCCAAACAAATCCGTCTAATTTCTGTACTTAGAACAAAATTCCCGTCGCGGTTGGTTTGGTTGCCGGGCAGAATAAGTAACTTGAAGCGGAATCTTTTTCTCCCTCTCGTCCCCTGAGTGAACCAGCCGGGTGCATGAGCGATGACGTCATCGTCTTACCTTGGGCAGCTCCCACTCTGACCTGGAGCCGTCCGCACTGTAGTAGTACGGCCTGCCTTGCTCATCGGCGTGTTTCAACCACTGGAGGCGGACACACGGACAAGAGGCGTTAGTGCGAGTCCCACATACGTGTCCAACAACTACACAACTACAGGACTGTCTCAGAAAATTAGAATATTGTGATGAAGTTCTTTATTTTCTGTGATGCAATTAAAAAAACAAAAATGTCATGCATTCTGGATTCATTACAAATCAACTGAAATATTGCAAGCCTTTTATTCTGATTTATTGCTGATTATGGCTTACAGCTTAAGAAAACTCAAATATCCTATCTCTAAATATTAGAATATCATGAAAAAGTATACTAGTAGGGTATTAAACAAATCACTTGAATTGTCTAATTAACTCGAAACACCTGCAAGGGTTTCCTGAGCCTTGACAAACACTCAGCTGTTATAAATCTTTTTTTTACTTGGTCTGAGGAAATATTAAAATTTTATGAGATAGGATTTTAGAGTTTTCTTAAGCTGTAAGCCATAATCAGCAATATTAAAAGAATAAAAGGCTTGCAATATTTCAGTTGATTTGTAATGAATCCAGAATGCATGACATTTGTTTTTTTAATTGCATTACAGAAAATAAATAACTTTATCACAATATTCTAATTTTCTGAGACAGTCCTGTACACAAACAACGCGGTTATTGCTCTTCTTCTTCTTCTTCTTCGTCAGTGGCAGGTCCGTCTGGGGGTCGGCGGTTCAACCCCCGCCCTCGTCCACGTGTCCTTGAGCCAGGCACTGAACCCTGACCGGCTCCCTGTAGCTGTTCTCTGTCAGCTAAATGACACGTGATGTAAAATGTCTTTAAAGCTCTCTAAATAATATTATTATTTATTTTTATCCGCATGAGTGATTTAAAGTATTTCCCCATAATGAGGATTTTTTAAAACATTTTTTAAAATTGAAAGTAGGCATCAATTAGACATTTACAGATAATTCACGTTGCGTGTGCAGATCTTTAGGTGATGCTCATTTTAGTTTTACATATTTAGAGCATAAAATACAAAAAAAGGGATAGAATGAAACAAAAAAGACCAGGAAGTGATGTAATCTCTATGGTAGATTCATTGAATCATGAGAATAGAGTTGTTACATGTGTAACACATTCTTCCCCAACATGTCTGAAGCGGTTCCAGTTGGTAGTTTCTAGATGACGTCGTCTTCTCCTTGTTTTATTTTTTCGGTGTGCGATGAGGAAATGAGGGAGCCGTGTGCGTCGGGAGGAAATCAGCCCCCAGAAGCCCGAAGCGGCCCGTCGGCCCGGTACCTTCTCGTTGGTGCGGCCGCTGACGTACAGCGTGAGGCCGCGGGCGTCCGTCTCCTCCGACCAGCCGCGCGGCGGCGAGCCACACCGGCTGTCCGACCGGCTGGAGCAGGCGCTGAAGCACGTGTCCTCTGACGACGACGACAGGGGCTGGAGGCGCCCGATGGAGAGCGAGAGGAAGGGGTCGAACGACGGCGAGAGGGGAGTGGTCTGAAGAGAAGAGAGGGGGAAGGAGAAAAAGAGAGAGAGAGGGGAACCTTTCACCACGGGGTTACAGAGGAGGAACACCAAGAGCACCCAGGAGACCCCGTCAGACACCGCCCAGGAGACCCCGTCAGACACCGCCCAGGAGACCCCGTCAGACACCACCCAGGAGACCCCGTCAGACACCGCCTAGGAGACCCCATCAGACACCACCCAGGAGACCCCGTCAGACACCACCCAGGAGACCCCGTCAGACACCACCTAGGAGACCCCGTCAGACACCACCTAGGAGACCCCGTCAGACACCACCCAGGAGACCCCGTCAGACACCGCCCAGGAGACCCCGTCAGACACCACCTAGGAGACCCCGTCAGACACCGCCCAGGAGACCCCGTCAGACACCGCCTAGGAGACCCGTCAGACACCACCCAGGAGACCCGTCAGACACCACCCAGGAGACCCGTCAGACACCACCTAGGAGACCCGTCAGACACCACCAGGAGACCCGTCAGACACCGCCCAGGAGACCCGTCAGACACCACCCAGGAGACCCGTCAGACACCACCCAGGAGACCCGTCAGACACCACCCAGGAGACCCGTCAGACACCACCCAGGAGACCCGTCAGACACCACCCAGGAGACCCGTCAGACACCACCCAGGAGACCCGTCAGACACCACCCAGGAGACCCGTCAGACACCACCCAGGAGACCCGTCAGACACCACCAGGAGACCCGTCAGACACCACCCAGGAGACCCGTCAGACACCACCCAGGAGACCCGTCAGACACCACCCAGGAGACCCGTCAGACACCACCCAGGAGACCCGTCAGACACCACCCAGGAGACCCGTCAGACACCACCCAGGAGACCCGTCAGACACCACCCAGGAGACCCCGTCAGACACCACCCAGGAGACCCCGTCAGACACCACCCAGGAGACCCCGTCAGACACCACCCAGGAGACCCCGTCAGACACCACCCAGGAGACCCCGTCAGACACCACCCAGGAGACCCCGTCAGACACCACCAGGAGACCCGTCAGACACCACCCAGGAGACCCGTCAGACACCACCCAGGAGACCCGTCAGACACCACCCAGGAGACCCGTCAGACACCACCCAGGAGACCCGTCAGACACCACCCAGGAGACCCGTCAGACACCACCCAGGAGACCCCGTCAGACACCACCCAGGAGACCCCGTCAGACACCGCCCAGGAGACCCCGTCAGACACCGCCCAGGAGACCCCGTCAGACACCGCCCAGGAGACCCCGTCAGACACCACCCAGGAGACCCCGTCAGACACCACCCAGGAGACCCCGTCAGACACCACCCAGGAGACCCCGTCAGACACCACCCAGGAGACCCCGTCAGACACCACCCAGGAGACCCCGTCAGACACCACCCAGGAGACCCCGTCAGACACCACCCAGGAGACCCGTCAGACACCACCCAGGAGACCCGTCAGACACCACCAGGAGACCCGTCAGACACCGCCCAGGAGACCCGTCAGACACCACCCAGGAGACCCGTCAGACACCACCCAGGAGACCCGTCAGACACCACCCAGGAGACCCGTCAGACACCACCCAGGAGACCCGTCAGACACCACCCAGGAGACCCGTCAGACACCACCAGGAGACCCGTCAGACACCACCCAGGAGACCCGTCAGACACCACCCAGGAGACCCGTCAGACACCACCCAGGAGACCCGTCAGACACCGCCCAGGAGACCCGTCAGACACCCAGGAGACCCGTCAGACACCCCAGGAGACCCGTCAGACACCGCCCAGGAGACCCGTCAGACACCGCCCAGGAGACCCGTCAGACACCGCCAGGAGACCCGTCAGACACCACCCAGGAGACCCGTCAGACACCACCAGGAGACCCGTCAGACACCGCCCAGGAGACCCGTCAGACACCGCCCAGGAGACCCGTCAGACACCACCTAGGAGACCCCGTCAGACACCACCCAGGAGACCCCGTCAGACACCACCCAGGAGACCCCGTCAGACACCACCCAGGAGACCCCGTCAGACACCGCCCAGGAGACCCCGTCAGACACCACCAGGAGACCCGTCAGACACCACCCAGGAGACCCGTCAGACACCACCCAGGAGACCCCGTCAGACACCGCCCAGGAGACCCCGTCAGACACCACCCAGGAGACCCCGTCAGACACCGCCCAGGAGACCCCGTCAGACACCGCCCAGGAGACCCCGTCAGACACCACCCAGGAGACCCCGTCAGACCCCGTCAGACACCAGAGAGGCAGTGACGGTGTGAGGCCTGTAGGGGGCGCTGTGGCGCACACGGCTCCCCGGCTGTGAGCGATATTCTCATCACATTAATTAAAAGTGGAGTAGGATCCAAAAAGCTGCACCTGAGAAGACTGTTGTTTTTAAATGTTTTATAACCAGTCAGTGTCAATAAGCCAGGAGGGAACTGGTATTTGTCTCTGTGTGTGTATCTGTGTGTGTATCTGTGTGTGTATCTGTGTGTGTCTCTGTGTGTGTATCTGTGTGTGTATCTGTGTGTGTGTTTGATTCTATGCTCGTGAGAACCAGATTGAGTTTGGGGTGACATCATCTTCGTTGCGTTACTTTTGTACTTCACCGTGGAAACGATTAAGACTCGAGTTTGACGGCTCAAATGAATTAAGTTAACTTTAGTTGTGAACTCTTGACCCCAGACATCCGTCACACCTCCACCAGGTGCTTCACCAACTCCTTCTCCACATATCTCAAACTCCTTCGTCCTCCTACCTTTCACCTGCTGCACCGATTACACACACACTCAGTTTTTAGTGTGTTCGTTGACTCAATGGCTGTTTCTGTGTGTGTGTGTGTGTGTGTGTGGTGAAGCCCTCCGGACCCGGCCAGTACCTCGGCGCTCTCCCCCGCGCTCTGGCCCTCTCTGGTGTCCTTGGCCCGCGGCGGCTTCCAGGTCCTCTCCTGGGTGGCCCGGTTGTAGTAGAAGTGCCGGCCGCTCGGGTCCCTGAACGTCTCCCAGTCGCCCGTCACCTGGAGGGAGGAGCCGGAGGGGAGCGGGGGCGGGCCGCCGTGGGCGAGCTTCAGCTCCTGGAGGTTGGCGTAGACGGGCGACTCGGAGCGGCCGTGGCCCGACGACGACACCGTCTGGACGGAGAGAGAGAGAGAGAGAGAGAGAGAGAGACGTCAGAGTCTCAGACAGTTATATAAGAACAGGGAAAGGTTCCTCTAGAGAGTGATGTAAGAACTCACAGCTTAGAGCTGCACAGGCGAGCTATTTAATCTAAAAACACTTTAAAAGCACCCGTCAATCACGCCTCCCCCGCTCCCTCTGTTAATGCCACGTTCCCTCTGAGTCAATCGCTCCATCGCTGGGCCTCCATTGTTGGCTGAGTGGCATCGAGCGTCAAGGAAACGGCTGAAAGAGACGTGTGGTTAGGACTGACAGCCAGTGATGACGGCAGAGGAGCAGAGGAATGGATGAAGGTGGGGGGGGGGGGGGGGGGGGGTGATGTTATATAGCTGACAGTGGGGGAGCATTATTTTTAGCTTAGAATTTTTTTTTAAAGAGCTGAAGTAATATTTATATTTTCTACGAAAGAAAACTGAAAGATATACAATTTTATTCTTATATATAACATATATATTATATACAAATATATATATATAATAAATATATCATTATATCTATATAATATAATATATAAATATATATATACAATATATATATATATATACAAAACTACGACTTAGAGACGAGTGAACTACGACTTAAAGAGACGAGTGAACTACGACGTAAAGAGACGAGTGAACTACGACGTAAAGAGACGACTGAACTACGACGTAAAGAGACGAGTGAACTACGACGTAAAGAGACGAGTGAACTACGACGTAAAGAGACGAGTGAACTACGACGTAAAGAGACGACTGAACTACGACGTAAAGAGACGAGTGAACTACGACGTAAAGAGACGAGTGAACTACGACATAAAGAGACGAGTGAACTACGACATAAAGAGACGTCGGAGCGTCGGCCAATGAGAAGAGCTCCAGACCGTCGGAGCCGGCCAGGGGAATAATAATCAACTGGTCCAGTGTTCTGCAGCCGGAGATTAAACCACATCACAGAGGAGACGGGGAGGAGACGGTGGGCTCTCCGGGGCCCTGAAGGCATCGCGGCTAATATTAGATGCAGATGGCTGCAGATGCTTTTGGTATATTTAGACGAGTCTGGCGTGAGGTTCAGGACCCAGTGGGTCATTTCATGCAGAGCGGTTGTCCCCATTCACAGAGACGATGGAAACCACCTCCAGGGCTTCAGGGCCACGTTTATTAATGTCGACGTGTTATTAAAGTCTCGTTTATTGTCGGACTCCTTTTGAAATGTCCGTCTCACGTTTCTTTGACGGATACTTTGCAATGTAGGAGTAGCAACTTCTGCTGTGGGATTTCTCGCCCTTGGAGCGGGGCTTTCGTCATCTATTAAAAAAAGGGGCGTGCACGTGTGTCTGCGAATGGGAACGCGCCCCCCCCCCTGAAATGACTCGTGATTGGCCAAAGTCTCCCGTCACAATCTACGTCTCCTTAAGTCTGGAAACAGAGCTCAGGGGATAATATTCAACATAATTACGCTCACATGTAAATATTCAATCTTTGCCCCACGCCTTGCCTAGCTTTAAAAAATTTAAATAAACTAAAATGTTGTATTTATTCCACATGTTGAAGCTGAACAGACTTCTTCCTGAACATGTAGAAACTTTTCTTTGTGTGTGCTCGTCCTTTAGGGGGCAGGCTGGCAACAGAGCTTGTGAAATCTTTTTTTAAAAAGGGATTGGCCAGTGACTCAGGAGGAGGAGGAGGAGGAGGAGGAGCTCCGCCCCTTTACTGTTGGACACAGACCAACCTGCTCGGCTGCATACCTGAGCTGAGCCACGCAGACACAAAACACACACTTTGCTGGCAACCTGTGCGAGGGACACACACACGTATAGAAATAAATAAATAAATATATGTATATAACTATAAATACATATATATATATTGATTTTTATATATATTTTTTTTTTCATTGAAGTTAATCTAAAAATGTAATGAAGCTGGCTGAGTGTAAAAAAAAGTCCTGAGTGACGAGGGCGACTTATTTGTAATCGTGGACACACACACACACAGTGCCTCTGCGGTGCTTTAACCCTTTCACACACATTTCCATAACTCTTTTAGTATGTGACCTTTTCCTTCACACGTGGGACATCTTAAAGTCCTCTTCAGGCCCACGTTCCCACAACATCAGAAACGTGATGCGTACACCTGCAGCTCAAGTCAAAAAGCTAAACCTAATTCATATAATTTGATAATGTAGTCCGACATGTAGAGGCTGTGAGCGTGAGCATTCAGTCAGAAGTCCTACTGGAGGTCACGCTTTGTGCCGTCATTCACCGGGACAATGGAGCCGGGGCTGGACCATATTGTCCGACCAGTGAAACCAGTTGGGAGACGGAAGCAGGAAGAGAGGAGCTTCATGAGAGTGTCTGTGTGGAAGGACGACTGGCAGGAGGTTCAGACACCGAGCTCACACATTGAAAAGGCCTCCAGCGTAGAGCGTGGTCGAGCGTCGGGTGAACCTTAGAAAGCAGAAGCGGCAAAGCGAGGCGTCCTCAAGAGAAGCTCGAGCTGTCGGAGGTGATCTCATGAAATCTGACTGAAATGAACAATAGGGCAGAAAAAGCTAAAACACACACAGACATACACACGAAACAAAGGGCACCACACAAAGCAATTATGCAACTCCAGAGCAATTACATTCAACGGGAGGAACGAGTAGAGGAGACAAAGCAACGCGGGAGGAAACACGGACTACAGGAAGGAGTCCCCGAGGCCTTTAAGGTGCTAGGAGTCAGGAAGTAGGGACCACAGGACACTTGGCCAGCAGCTGCGTCCAGATTTAGGGCAAAATAAAGAAACAAAGTGGGAGAGACCTCACGCTGGCTCACTGAGAACAGGCAAAAGTTATATAATAATATTTAATACATACATAATATTATATATATATTAGGGCTGTCAATCGATTAAAAAAAATTAACTAATTAATCGCACATTGTGAAATTGCGATTAATTACAAACTTTTAATCGCGATTAATCGCAATTGAAAGTTTGTTCCTTCTTTTTAAAGACAAAACTGCTTCTCTGACTGACAGGCTGCTATAGAGCCTCACATGTGTGGTGGGAGGTCCTTGTGATTTACTGAGTGATCATTGGTTGTTTTTTTCGCAAAATGTTGACAGACAAACGGATTGACCAATCACGTTGAAGGTTTCATGTGACGAGTTATTTCCGCGCCGCGTCACCCGACACGTCCCCCCTCCGTTCCTCTGTGTCTCAGAGGGGGAGACGGGAGGAAGGAGCGGAGGAGGAAACACGACTGATTCATCCACGAGTTAAACTGATTTCTGCTCCTTATTTTTGCGGAGAAATAATTGTTTTAAAAACGGAAACAGTGTCAAACCGTACTGCCGCGGTTTGACACTCAGAGGAGTGTAACAACTTCAACGAACACCGGAAGCAAGTCGAAGTGTCCTTGAGCAAGGCACTGAACCCCCAGTTGCTTCCCGGGCGCATCACTGCAGCCCACTGCTCCTTAATAACTAAGGATGGGTTAAATGCAGAGAACTAATTTCCCCTTGTGGATTAATAAAGTATATTAAAAAAAAAAAAAAAAAAAAAAATTCTAATTGCGTTAAAATATTTTAGTGCGTTAAGGCGGCCAAATTAATCGCATAGATTAACGCGTTAACGCTGACAGCCCTAATATATATACACACATTTTAAATAATGTATATATATATATACTAATTTTAAATTAATTACATATATAATACATTTAAATAAAGTATATATATTAATTTAAATTAAGTGTATATATATATATATTAATTTTGAATACATTATTTATATAATATTTTTAAATTAATTAAATACATATATAAATATAATAATTTTAGAATAAATTAAATATATATAAAATAGTTGTTGCTATTCTCAGTGAGTCAGCGTGACGTTTTTTTAAAATGGGGAATCTGATTTGGCATATTGACATTTGAGTAAATTCTGAGTGAGAAAACTAAATTCCATTTAGTTATCGACTGACTTACATCAGATAAACACCACGACTGCAAAGATACGGAAAAAATATGTATTTCTAGAATTCCTCCTGGGAACCAAAAAATTTCTTTTTATTCAACATTATTTTGGAAAAAGAAACGGTTTAGTTGTTCTTCAAGGGGTTTCACACAGTTACAGATATGAGAGAGAGAAGGGGATGTGCCGTGCCCTCTTTTGCATAATCTGGCTGGAGTGAAGTCTGTCAGAGACCGACGGGTCCACAGAGGAATCCTGGTCTGGTTCTGAATCCATCTCTGATTTACTGGTGTCGCTACGCGGTTTGCAAATGGGTCAGAAGTAAGAGACGGCAGGAGAGAGGGAGGGAGGGAGGGAGGGTGAGAGAGAGAGAGAGAGGGTGGGAGGGAGGGAGAGACTCAGAAAGTGATGTGGGTGTGATTGTTTCAGGAACAATTGAGTGTGTTGTGTTCTGGCCTTTCATAAAGTATATATAGTACATATGATGGCTTCATTATTCCATTGTAATGGAGGGGTAAACCGTGTGGTGTTCAGGGGCGTTGGGAACGTAGCGCGTTGCCAGATGATGTTGCATTGCATGAGTTCAGCCGATGCAATAGTGTCCTAAAAGCTGCATTCTTTCTAATGACCACCAGGGGGCGATTCCTCCGGTTGTATAGAAGTCTGTATAAATGACTACTTCTCTCTTGTAAACATGAGTTGTTTATGTCTTCTTCAATACAGCGTGATGATGTGTGTGTGTGTGTCAGTGTGTGTAGATACAGCTGTGTGAATGGTGCTGTGTGAATGGTGCTCTGCCCCCCCCCCCCCCCCACAGGGGACACAGGAGTTTTCCCTGCAGGCGTTTTGGACATCGTTTTGTTTTAAACAAGAGAATCAAATTTCCCGGAGCCTCCTCGTCCTCGAACGCCTCGCTGACACAGGGATTAAACGAGCGAATGGGAACGGGTTCCGTGTCTCTCGCCGGCATATTCCCCCCCGGGGCCCTAAGCTCTTTTCCACTGTGACACACACACACACACAAACACACGTCGAAGAAATGGCCGTGCAACTTTCTCAGAGTTGACTCAGCCCCACACGGGGTCGGCCACACGAATAATTAATCATGTAACGCCAGCTACCTGACGCAGCTAATGGAGCTAATTATTGTGCGGGAAGGGGGGGGGGGCTGGTATGTATGTATGTGTGTGTGTTGTGTCGGTGATTATGTAAGAGGGGGGCAGGTGTGCTCACTGCTCAGGACACACAAAGCAATGAGGCGGACGTGACTCAGAAAAGAGGCGTGGTGGATGTAATGTTCCTGTCCAACACGGAGCTCTGTTGCTAGGTAGAAAACGTGCATCTTCACAAAAACAAAAGTTCCCGAAAGGCCTGAAATGAGAGAATGAGTTAAACACAATCATCCCAATTAGAAAGATACGGCTGTAAGTCTCTCACAGGTGAGATTAGCATATCTGCTGCTGTTCTGGTTTTATCTTTTGTAAATTGGGGGGGGGGGGGGGGTCATCACAACAGGCCTTTCACACTATCTAAATCCCTGCTGGTCTGTTATCTCGCTCCTCCTCCGGCCCCGAGCTTAAGATATGAACTCCTGCTCCTCGGTTATCGACATCCTTCTGAAGACCTGCCGTTATCAGAATCTGCAACACACACACACACACACACACACACACACGCACGCCTACCCGAGTGTTTCATGGAAGTCCTGGGGCCGTCATTTAAATCATCTTATAAATCTCGGGCTGCAGAATGAATTGTTTTTCCTCGACTTCCCACCCAGCAGTTTTTTGGGGGATTTGAACCCGTGACCCTCACAAGCTCCTCTAGTCGTGACCTAGAAAAGCAAAGAGCAGCGACTGTGGAGGCAGAGGACCGGCGACGCGTGGCGAATGATCTCCCGTTCGATGAAAGTCAAATCAACAAAGGTTTTTGTAAATACATAAATTGACAGTGAAAAACTGCAGTTCAGTTTTCCATCGTTCGGACTCGGGGCCATAATTCAGTTTGATAATGTATCGTCTTTTAATGGCGACGTATCGTGATGAAATCACATGAAGATATTCTGATGCACAAGTTGGTCGTTTAAATTGATGATTAGCAACAACAACAAAAATTACTGGGGGGAAAAACTGATTATTTTGCAGTGAAGTTCTTTATAAAATTAGAAAATGCCATAAAATACTAATCACATCACCACATCACATCATGACGTAATCACATCACGACGTAATCACATCATGACATCATCACTCTGCAGCTACTTCTCTTTTGACTTTTAAATGTATTCTCATGGTTAGAGATAAAAAAAAAAAGAGCAGATGGAGAGAGAGAGAGAGAGGGAGAGAGATCACAAACATTTACTCGTCAGCAGCTTGACAATCATTCACCAACGGAGAGGAAATGGAAACACGAGGGTTAAAAGGCAGAGGAGATGGAGGGAGAGGGAGAGAGAGAGGAGAGAGGGATGGAGCTATAAAAAGGAATATAGAGAGAAGAGATGGAGAAAGAGAGAATGAGAGAGATGGACATAACTAGAGCTATATAAATATATAGAGAGAAGAGATGGAGAAAGAGAGAATGACAGAGAGAAAGAAATATGGATGGTTGGATGGAGAGATCGATCGATGGATAGATGGATAGGTGGAAAGATGGATGGATAGTTGCATGGATGGATAGAGAGAGAGAGAGAGAGAGAGAGATCCCGTCCTCCACCAGCTGCTCCAGAACGAGCCGCTCTGAACTCTGGAGCTCAGAGTCGTTTCTGACCGGAGCTCAACAAGCATTCAACTGTCAGACGACCTTTGACCCCGAGGGCCCAACTGCACCAGCAGCCCTCTGACGCGAGAGTGGAGAGGCAGATGGCTGCATGTGTGTGTGTGTGATCCCTCTGGCAGACAGGGCCATGCAGCTCCACTTCCTGTCCAGCAGGACACTCAGCCTGCAGCTCCACTTCCTGTCCAGCAGGACACTCAGCCTGCAGCTCCACTTCCTGTCCAGCAGGACACTAAGCCCGCAACCTGCAGCTTCACTTCCTGTCCAGCAGGACACTCAGCCTTCAGCCTGCAGCTTCACTTCCTGTCCAGCAGGACACTCAGCCTTCAGCCTGCAGCTCCACTTCCTGTCCAGCAGGACACTAAGCCTGCAGCTTCACTTCCTGTCCAGCAGGACACTCAGCCTTCAGCCTGCAGCTTCACTTCCTGTCCAGCAGGACACTCGGCCTTCAGCCTGCAGCTTCACTTCCTGTCCAGCAGGACACTCGGCCTTCAGCCTGCAGCTTCACTTCCTGTCCAGCAGGACACTCGGCCTTCAGCCTGCAGCTTCACTTCCTGTCCAGCATGACACTCGGCCTTCAGCCTGCAGCTTCACTTCCTGTCCAGCAGGACACTCGGCCTTCAGCCTGCAGCTTCACTTCCTGTCCAGCAGGACACTCGGCCTTCAGCCTGCAGCTTCACTTCCTGTCCAGCAGGACACTCGGCCTTCAGCCCTTTTGTATGTTTAGCTGGAGCTAGAAACACTTTCTATGGACATTGTTGAGTTAATTTCCCTTCTAGACTTCCTGTAATCACTTAATTCACGTGTGATTTCAACAGCTTATGAATTATCAATGCTGCTGGACTTCCAGCCCGTTCGGCTCATGAAGTGTTTCTTTGCACGTTGAACATCAGGAATGTAACTAAAGATCTGAATGTGTTTTTAAGCTGGCTCAGCTGGAGCGTTGCTGTGTTGGTGAACTCAAACTCAGAGCAGTGGATTGTGACGCATGTGTTGATTAGTTCCAGATGACGACGTGAGGACAGCATACCTGTGTGCAGGGGACCGCCTCCTTCCTTCAAACTGACACAGGAACATAGGAAGAAATAAATAGAATATTTTCATCAGAGATAAATATTAATATATATATATACATATAGGGGCTGCATGGTGGTGTAGTGGCTAGCACTGTCGCCTCACAGCAAGAGGGCCGTGGGTTCAATTCCCGGTCGGGGCGGTCCTTCTGTGTGGAGTTTGCGTGTTCTCCCCGTGGCAGCGTGGGTTCCCTCCGGGTTCTCCGGCTTCCTCCCACAGTCCAAAGACATGCTGCAGGTTAATTGATGTCTAAATTGCCCATAGGTGTGAATGTGAGAGTGAATGGTTGTCTGTCTCTATATGTGCCCTCGATGGACTGGCGGCCTGTCCAGGTGACCCTGCCTTCGCCCGATGTCAGCTGGGATCGGCTCCAGCGCCCCGCGACCCTAATGAGGATGAAGCGGTATTGATAATGGATGGATGGATGGATATTTTAATATATAAATATTAGTGCTGTGAAAAATAACGCGTTATGATTAAATTACAGGATTAATTAGTTTTTTTTTTAACGCATACGCAGAATGAGCTTCCAATCAGTCTGTTGTTGGTCGTCTCTACAGCAGCGTGTCATTCTGTCTCGACGTGTCACGTTAACACGACTCCGATCTCCGTCTCGCGTGCGGCAGAACGAAAAAAAGTCACTTATTAATATATATAAAACGAAAAGTAAAACAATAAAACAAAGAAATAAATAGATATTATTTCATTAGAAATAAATATTAATACATAAATAAATATATAAAACTAAGAGTAAAACTAAAAGTAAATATAATAACAAAGAAATAAATACAATTATTTCATTAGAGATAAATATTAATATATGAATAAATGTATATGTATATATAGATATATATATATATACATACATGTATATATATTTGGTCGAAACTGTTGATACAAGTGAATATTGTGGGAAAGCTTTCCAGTGGATGGCATGATGGCCAAAGGAGACACCGACACACAGAACGATGCTTCAACCAGCTGGAACAAAACATTTATGTCCATAACAAAAATAACCACATCTCCTCAGTACCATCCTCCCCTTTAACTTCTCTTAACTGGAAACAACTCTCCACTGAACAGACCACCAAACACCGTACCGAGGATCCAGTTGAACGCATTAGCTCCGCCCCCTTCCTTCATCACCACACAGATCCAGTGTTGAGCAGCTGGACGACGCTGAATGGGTTCAGACCAAAACCCGTTTGGGGAGGAACACAAGCGAGTTTATTATTCCTTCCAAACATGGACCCGGGGTCCTTCACGGCGTGCTCAGTCCAGGAGGATCTTGTGGCCGCTTCATTACGACAACGTGTGCATGAAGGTGCAGAAGAAAAGAAGATGCCTAAAGATGGTAGTTTTCAGTGTGAAGAAACTAACCAAATGATCTGATGTGTCACGATGTTTAAATAGTCAATTAAATTAAAGACAGAACATTTATTCTGCTACGGTTTGGATAATACAATTATTTTTAGCTATTTATTTTAGGTTAAATTGTGACATCCACTGGGTTTTTGTATCCTCGTGTGCTGCTTTCATTCGTCTCCTGTGACCATGAACTGATGGTTTCTGACGGACTAAACAATAAATGCATCCATTAAATAACTGGAATAAAGCGATCACGAAGAGATTACGGAAACCAACGTCGAGGTTTAAATCACAATATCAAAATCTACGAAGTCGAGGAACCCCGACGATCCTCACGACCGCCAGCCGGGAGCGAGTCACGCCTTAGAAGTGACGCCGTGTCTCCGCTCCGTTGGCTGAGACTCTGAAAAGCACGAAACACAGCGGAACCCCTCCCCCGCCAGAAAAACTAATAATTACGGGATTACTACGAGTGAGTCCGTTACTGAAGAAAGAAATCCACAGCGGCATTCTGGGAGAAACGTCTTCCTCCCTTCTGAATCAGTTCCATTAAAATCACGGTTGCGGCGACAGGGTTCTAACACATTTCTACCAGTGGATTTCCAGGACTTTTCCAGGATTTCCGTGACTTTTCCGTGACTTTAAACCAAATGTCCACGACGAGATTTCAGTTTGGTCGTCTCGGTATAAACATGAACAATTTAGAGAATTTTTTATTAAAAAAATTAGAATTGCAAAGCGTACAGTTGACCTTCAATGAAACAAATGAATGAGACAATAGTTTGATTAAAAGAATAAACATTTCTATTCATGTTTATTCCTTTAAACACGTATATAAATGTGAATTCTTTATGTGCAAATCCATCCGTTCATATTAATTATTTCAAACTCGCCGTAAATTAACATTTTCTTGACTTTTCCAAAACTTTTATGATTGAAGTTTTTTTCCGTGACTTTTCCAGGCCTGGAAATGACCATTTTAAAATTCCATGACTTTTCCAGGTTTTCCATGAGCGTACGAACCCTGGTCAAGCGGCAGTTCGGCGCCGCGTCTTTCCCCAAATGTCATCACTCCATCCCGGATTCAGAGGTGTGTGTGTGTGTTTGTGTGTGTGTGTGTGTGTGTGTGTAACGGAGTGTGAAATAGCAGCTTTACTTCTTGCGTTTGGTGAGGTCACGGCGACTTCTTGTTTTTTTACCTATTCAACCGATTTCTTCCTCCTTTTTGTTCACCTGGGAATCGTGTATCGACTCGTCTCCTCACACCTTAAAGAATGTGGTGAAGAGGGAGGGAGGGGGGGGAGAGAGAGAGGGAGAAAGGCAGGGGGAGAGAGAGAGGGGGGGGGAGGGAGAGAGAGGAGAGAGAGAGGGAGGGAGGAAGGGGGAGAGAGAGAGAGAGGGAGAGAGAGAGAGAGAGGGCGAGAGAGAGGGGGGGAGGGAGAGAGAGAGGGAGAGAGAATAAATGGAATGGAATACTTTTCACCTCCTCCGGCTTCAGAGGAGAGGCCACATGTTCCAGTTTTCTAACAGCCGCTTGCCTCGGCAGCACAATTCTTTTATGGAGGAGGAGGAGGAGAAAAACAAGGGCAGGTATGAGGAAGACAGATCTCCTCCCGGGTCGCTGAAATCAAGCATTCTGATTGGCTGACATCCTGCCCACCTCCCTGCTAAAAGAAGCTATCTCTTCTGTTGCCCCCAGTCTGGTCAAAATTATAAACATGTCTCTGGTCACGGGTGTGGTGCCTTCTTATTTTAAGCAGGCGGCTGTCCAACCTCTCCTCAAAAAGCCCAACCTGGACCCCTCCTCTCCCCTAAACTACAGGCCCATATCTAAGTTACCTTTTATTTCAAAGGTACTGGAGAAAGTTGTAGCTAACCAACTTAACCTCTACCTGGCCACACACAACATTGGTGACAAGTTTCAATCCGGTTTCCGTAAGAAACACTCCACCGAGTCTGCCCTTCTTGGAGTATCTAATGACATCATGATGGCCTCCGACTGTGGCAAAAGTTCTGTTCTGGTCCTGCTAGACCTGAGTGCAGCTTTTGACACAGTCGACCATAGTATTCTCCTAGATAGGCTAAAGAACTGGGTTGGGGTGTCAGGTCTAGCACTAAAATGGTTTGCCTCTTACCTCAGTGAGAGACATTTCTCAGTGTCAGCTGGTCCATATAAATCCGACTCCGCCCCTCTGCACTGCGGGGTACCACAAGGCTCGGTGCTGGCCCCGTTACTCTTTGCCCTATACCTGATCCCATTGGGTCAGCTGATCAGAACATTCTCTGGCATCACATACCACCTTTATGCTGACGACATCCAGCTGCTTTGCTCTTTTAAACCGGAGCAAATGCAGTCCCTCAGCATCCTGATGGAGTGTTTAGCCGCCATCGGGGGTTGGATGGCTAACAACCTCCTGCAGTTAAATGCAACCAAGACCGAGGTGTTGGTCATCGCCTCCGATGGCACCACAGCCAGGGTACTAGAACATCTGGGCCCTCTCAAAAATAATGTCCACCCAACCATCAAAAACCTCGGTATTCATTTTGACCAGGCAATGCTGCTGGATAAACACGTCATGACTCTGAGTCGCAATTGCTTTTTCCACCTGCGAAACATCGCAAAATTGCGTTCCATCATCGCCCACTCTGAGATGGAAATGGCTATACATGCCTTTGTATCCTCCAGACTGGATTATTGCAACTCACTGTTCACCTGTCTAAACCAGGCATCCATAAACCGCCTCCAACTGGTTAAAAATGCAGCTGCCAGATTACTCACCAGGTCAAAGAAATCGTGTCACATTACCCCTATACTGGCTGCCCTACACTGGTTACCAATCCAGTACAGGATCCAGTACAAAGTACTTCTCTTTACCTTTAAGTCCATACACGGCCTCGCCCCCAGTTATATACATGACCTCATCATACAGCACACCCCCAGCCGGTCCTTACGGTCAGCTGACCAGGGGCTCCTGGCAGTGCCGCGCACACGATTAAAAACAAAGGGCGATCGGTCCTTTGCTGCAGTGGCCCCACGCCTGTGGAACACACTTCCGCAGGTGTTGAGAGCAGCTCAGTCCGAAAATAGCTTCAGAAATCAGCTAAAAACACATCTCTACAAACAGGCATTTCTGGGTTAGGTTTCTGTGTGTTATCGGTTTTCTGCTCTCTATGTTTAATTTATTGTTTGTTGGTTTCTTCTACTGCGTTTGTGACTGCTCAAAAGTCTTGTGTACTGGAGGTAATGCACCCGCAATTTGTAATGTAGCACTGGCTTCTGCACCTTGCTGCTATGCTTAACATGATGATATTGATGATGTTGTACTGTTTTTACTGTTTTTATTGTAAAGCACTCTGTGTATTCGTACTGCGAAGGGCGCTATATAAATAAACTTTTACTTACTTACTTACTGAGAGTCACGAGGTGTACTTTATTCAGCCATAATGTCCGACAGCCGTTTGCATTTATCTGAGCGTCCCTCAAAATAACAATATCGGTCGATTTTGCGCGACCGTTAGTCGTCAGTTGAAGATCGACAGTTATCAAAAACGTTTCGTGTGAACTTTGATATTTTGGGGGTTGCATAGCAACAGACAACACAGGGTACTATTTTCTCTCAGCTACTAAAACACAACGTTTGGTACACAACGAGAGGCAGCTCACTGTTTACTCTTCATAATGTCACACACATCCGTATGATAAAAGCAATAAGGAACCCGAGGCAGGACTATCGTCGATAATGCCCTGCTCAAGGGTTCGCCCAGCAGCCTTGAAGCGGACATTATTGACGATACAGTCCTGCCCATCGCGCCTTATTGCCTAATTCAACAAGCGTGTTGAAGCTCACGGACAAACACAAAGTGTGAAACATTACATTTCGTATTGTTATCAGGAAGCAATGCAATAAAAAAAAATAGTTAGTAGTGAAGAAAACAAAAAATCTGAGCAGTTCTGTTCGGCCAGACCTTTTCAGATTCATCAAAATTCGTAGATAGCTGCCGTCTAGGTGGGAGGGGCTTAGTGTTCCCCATCTCTCTCTCTCTCTCTCCTGAAGGGCAACAACAAAGCTGAGTTGCCACGGCCTGTTCCTGAATGTTTAGTCTGTTCCAGAAGCCGTTCATTACTCCGCAAGTGTTTTCAGGGTTAGGGTACAATCCCCCGTGTGTTTATGTTGCCGCGGTGACGTCGTTGCGTAATCTTTTCACGAGAAAGTCGGAGCCGGCGGATTTAATTCCCGCGTCTTGGGAACGTGGCGACCACAAGATCGTCGACAAGCGGTCATCTCCATCGTACTGTAACGGGGAGGTGAGAGTGACACCTGGAATGTCTAACGATCCGTAATGGGCCGCTCGGCTGCAGCCAGGAAGTTGATCAACACCTGGTTATCACCTGGTTATCACAAGTCTGGAGGCCAGAACTATTCACTCACATTGGGTTATTTTGGGGGTTGGCAAATATTGGTTCTGATGAAAAGAGTTGAGCCTCAACACATCGCTGATCCATTTACTGCATTACATTATATACAGGGTTCATCCTCATGACCAATGAACAGGTTCATCCTCACGACCAATGAACAGGTTCATCCACATGACGAATGAACAGGGTTCATCCACATGACCAATGAACAGGGTTCATCCACATGACCAATGAACAGGGTCATCCTCACGACCAATGAACAGGTTCATCCACATGACGAATGAACAGGGTTCATCCACATGACCAATGAACAGGTTCATCCACACGACGAATGAACAGGGTTCATCCACACGACCAATGAACAGGTTCATCCACATGACCAATGAACAGGTTCATCCTCATGACCAATGAACAGGTTCATCCACATGACGAATGAACAGGGTTCATCCACATGACGAATGAACAGGGTTCATCCACATGACCAATGAACAGGTTCATCCACATGACGAATGAACAGGGTTCATCCACATGACCAATGAACAGGTTCATCCACATGACCAATGAACAGGTTGATCCACACGACCAATGAACAGGTTCATCCACACGACCAATGAACAGGTTCATCCTCATGACCAATGAACAGGGTTCATCCACATGACCAATGAACAGGGTTCATCCACATGACGAATTAACAGGGTTCATCCACATGACCAATGAACAGGTTCATCCACATGACGAATGAACAGGGTTCATCCACATGACCAATGAACATGTTCATCCACATGGTGACCAATGAACAGGTTCATCCACATGACGAATTAACAGGGTTCATCCACATGACCAATGAACAGGTTCATCCACATGACGAATGAACAGGGTTCATCCACATGACCAATGAACAGGTTCATCCACATGACCAATGAACAGGTTGATCCACACGACCAATGAACAGGTTCATCCACACGACCAATGAACAGGGTTCATCCACATGACCAATGAACAGGTTCATCCACATGACCAATGAACAGGTTCATCCACATGACGAATGAACAGGTTCATCCTCATGACCAATGAACAGGTTCATCCACATGACCAATGAACAGGTTCATCCACATGACGAATGAACAGGGTTCATCCACATGACCAATGAACAGGTTCATCCTCATGACCAATGAACAGGTTCATCCACATGACGAATGAACAGGGTTCATCCACATGACCAATGAACAGGTTGATCCACACGACCAATGAACAGGTTCATCCACACGACCAATGAACACGTTCATCCTCATGACCAATGAACAGGTTCATCCACATGACCAATGAACAGGTTGATCCACACGACCAATGAACAGGTTCATCCACACGACCAATGAACAGGTTCATCCACATGACCAATGAACAGGTTCATCCACATGACGAATGAACAGGGTTCATCCACATGACCAATGAACAGGTTCATCCTCATGACCAATGAACAGGTTCATCCACATGGTGACCAGTGGACTTACACGACTTTCAACCAAATTCCCATCACCAAAAAGTGAGAAGATGTCGTATTTAAACCAACAAAGAGAATTCCAAAGCATAAAGTTCATAACCTTAAATGAAACCAACGAATGAGACAATAGTTTGATTCAAAGATTTAAAAAATGTATGTCTTTTCAGTTAAGGTGCGTTCACTTGCAGCGAGAAAAATGTGCGAGGACCGGACCGAGGCACAAAAAAACCGGTTTAACCAGAGTGGGATCACGCTCCCATTTTACACGTGACTACAAAAGCACATTGTGACTGAGGGGAGGGATACGGACCGGGGGGTTCAGAAGAGCGGTCGGCGGCGTTAGGACAAAGGGGAACCAGCGGAATAATCTCCCAATCTGAAATGGAATTATCCCAGAGGCACGAACAGGAAGTGAAGGATCTTTTCTTATCCTGCAGGCGGCAGGGCGCAGCTCACCTTCCCCCTGCGTGACTCGGCAGGTCCGCCCGACCGGAAGCCGCGCAGCCGGGTTCGAACTCGTCGCCGCGCAGCCAGAGACTTCTTTCACTCGCCGAAACACGTCTGGGATCATTTGGGATTGAATTGAGAATAAGGAAACCGTGAGCTACGGAGAAACGGGATTATTTGTTTGTTTCTGCACCAGTTTACATTTAGGTTTCTACCGAGACATCCACATATGAACGTTATTCACAGAGACGTCCACATATGAACGTTATTCACAGAGACGTCCACATATGAACGTTATTCACAGAGACGTCCACATATGAACGTAATTCAGAGACGTCCACATATGAACGTTATTCACAGAGACGTCCACATATGAACGTTATTCACAGAGACGTCCACATATGAACGTTATTCACAGAGATGTCCACATATGAACGTTATTCACAGAGACGTCCACATATGAACGTAATTCAGAGACGTCCACATATGAACGTTATTCACAGAGACGTCCACATATGAACGTTATTCACAGAGACATCCACATATGAACGTTATTCACAGAGACGTCCACATATGAACGTAATTCAGAGACGTCCACATATGAACGTTATTCACAGAGACGTCCACATATGAACGTTATTCACAGAGATGTCCACATATGAACGTAATTCACAGAGATGTCCACATATGAACGTAATTCACAGAGATGTCCACATATGAACGTTATTCACAGAGATGTCCACATATGAACGTAATTCACAGAGATGTCCACATATGAACGTAATTCACAGAGATGTCCACATATGGACGTAATTCACAGAGATGTCCACATATGAACGTTATTCACAGAGACGTCCACATATGAACGTTATTCACAGAGATGTCCACATATGAACATTATTTTTTAGAGATGTCCACATATGAACGTTATTTTTAGAGATGTCCACATATGAACGTTATTTACAGAAATGTCCACATATGAACGTTATTTTTAGAGATGTCCACATATGAACGTTATTTACAGAAATGTCCACATATGAACGTTATTTTTAGAGATGTCCACATATGAACGTTATTTACAGAGATGTCCACATATGAATGTTATTTTTTAGAGATGTCCACATATGAAGGTTATTTTAAGAGATGTCCACATATGAACAATATTTTTTAGAGATGTCCACATATGAACGTTATTTTTAGAGATGTCCACATATGAACGTTATTTACAGAAATGTCCACATATGAACGTTATTTTTAGAGATGTCCACATATGAACGTTATTTACAGAGATGTCCACATATGAATGTTATTTTTTAGAGATGTCCACATATGAAGGTTATTTTAAGAGATGTCCACATATGAACAATATTTATAGAGATGTCCACATATGAACGTTATTCACAGAGATGTCCACATATGAACGTTATTCACAGAGATGTCCACATATGAACGTTATTCACAGAGACGTCCACATATGAATGTTATTTTTTAGAGATGTCCACATATGAACGTTATTTACAGAGACGTCCACATATGAATGTTATTTTTTAGAGATATCCACATATGAACATTATTTTAAGAGATGTCCACATATGAACAATATTTATAGAGATGTCCACATATGAATGCTATTTACAGAGACGTCCACATGACGCCAGGTGGATAATCGCGTGCTTGTAGAAACCAGATTGCCGTGTTTTTTTTGGTCTCATATATGCCTCTTAAAACATAAACAATGACACATTTCTCTGAGATGTGGATGCATCGTGTACGTTGTACTTGTACACCGTGAGTCACAGCCAGCAGAAGTAGAACAAAGCTTAATCTGGGATCAACGGCCGCCATTGATCCCCCACCAGTTCATATTACCACCACGCACTGGTTTCTTTATCCGGGGACCTTTGCCCGGATTGTAACACAGAACCAGCGCTGGGCGATATTATGTAACCTGAAAGGTTTATAACCTAACTGGTGACGCCCAAAAGAAACTCAGTGGAAGCTCTGGGGAGAAAGTAGATCCCCCCCCCCCCCAATTCAAAGTTAAAGTAAACATGCATTTATGTACATATATATTTATATATATATAATTAATGTAAGAAAAAGTATAAATTAAATTAATTACATTTTATATATATATATATATATATCTTACATTAATTATTTCCTATTATTTCACAGTTTCTATAACTCAATCTATTTTTACACTTTCAATGTAATATTTGTATGGAATTATAATATTTAGACATTTTATTTTGCGTTCTATTATTTCTCTATATTCACTCTAACTTCTTTTTTTATTCAGCGTAGTTTCTATACGTTATTCTGAAACTTGTAATTGGATTTTATACATTTCCTAACTTATTTTAAAACTCAAATTATTGTTGCTATTATTTTTTTTATTAGAATTAGAATTTTTTATTTTTTTTAAGTCGGCTGTAATGTGCGTTACATAACAATAATACCTTTTGAACAGCCGCAGCACGTCAACACATAACAGTAGAGAGCGAAAAGGGGCGGGGCTTAGTTGTTATTTTAACTATACGGTATGGCAAAACATGGAATGGTCCTTTTTTATATATTTTATTCATTGGTTAATAATCTGTGATCTTCACGGGGGTCAAAGGTCGCACAGAGACGCTCCTCTTGAAAGGGAGAGGAGCGTCCACACGGGCGTGGCCCCGAGGGAAACCTTTATTTATAAAGGGCCGCGAGATTATACACTGCCAAGTCCGTCGTTTAGTGGCTGCTCCGACCCACATGGAGGCGCTTCACCTCATTACACGGAGGGAGGAGCTTCTTCATCTTCCTCTTCACGTAATGAAAAACCAGGTCATGTTTACGGGAAAATATGATCTTATGAAAAAGGGCAATAAGTGCTTTTCCTTGTTTTTGCACAACACTCGGAACGACGCCAATGTGAAGATTGTGGATTTAAATTTAAAAAGATAAAAAATGGCTTTTCGCAAAATGACGAAACAAAATATTTAGGGCTGCAACAACAAATCGATAAAATCGATAAAAATCGATTATTAAAATAGTTGGCAACGAATTTCATTATCGATTCGTTGTGTCGTGCGATTATTACGGGGCTCAATAAGTCACGGAGTGTAAACAAAGTAGATTTGAGCGCAGAGCGGCGCAGGAGAAACAAGAGCCGAGCGGAGGGAGAGACGGAACGCTGCGTTGTGAGAGCCAATCAGCGCTGAGCTGCTCCGCTGTTGATGAATCTAATTGGCTGCTGCTGCTCACGTGGCGCTGGATGCGGAAGTCATTCACGTAGTCGGAGACATTCACGGAGCTGAGTGCGCCTCCGGGTGACGTTATGAACCCAGACACCAGGGCGCTACATGTCACGACGTGTGTGGCATTTCCACAAGAGTATAACGTAGAAAACGTGGTTATTTATTCCGTGGCGGATGGCGGAAAATATTTGTCCACGGAGAAAGGCGACGGAGATAAGCCCCACCCCCTCACCGTATGAGGCGTTTAACCCATAGCCAACTCAGGAGAGTAAAGCGCTGTCAGTCTGTTTATGACGGGTTCATACACATGACCAGTGAACAGGGTTCATCACCATGGTGACCAGTGAACAGGTTCATCACCATGGTGACCAGTGAACAGGGTTCATCACCATGCTGACCAGTTGATCTCCAGGACCTTTCCATGACTTTAAACCAAATTTCCATGATTAAACATTTTGTGAAAACTCTGTCTATACGTGACAAAGTGAGAAGATGTAGTGTTTAAATTAACAATGAGAATTCCAAAGCATACCGTATATATACCGTGTAAATTAACATTTGAATATAAAACATTTGCATTACTTTTCCAAATATTTTGGGATTTTATTTTTTTCAATTACTTTTCTAGGCCTGCTAATAGCCATTTAAAAATTCCATGACTTTTCCAGGTTTTCCATGACCGTACGGACCCTGTTTTGAATAAATGGTTGAAAATTACAGTTTTGTTTTTTTCTATCCGATTAATCGAAAAAATAATCAACCGATTAATCGATTATCAAAATAATCGTTAGTTGCAGCCCTAAAAATATTATTATTTTTGTTTTTTAAAGGACATTTACCTTTAAATTGAGCAGTTTACACTTGATGCAGAACGTAGATTTATACGTTAAGACATTAAAAGTCGAAATAAATACCACAAAATGTGTCGTGTATGCCGCCCCGCCTCATCCTCTTCCTCCCCACCACCATCATCATCATCAGCGCCCCGAGCTCTCCTCAGCGGGCAGCGGTCCAAACAAAAGCGCTACGTATCCATCACTTATGTAACGCGGCCCGGAAAGTGCTCCGCATCCTCTCGGCTACGCCGTCGCCCGCGCCGTCCTCAAACCTCAGACGATCGGCGGTATCGATCAGGCGGCGCCGCCGAGGGCAGACAGACACGACGGCGGCGGAAGAGATGAAGTCACGTGATCCGGTGCGTGAACGAGATGACGAGGGAACGCCAGCTGGCTCGGGTGAATCCGCATCGCCTTTTTTTTCCGACGGACTCCGTTCGCCGCTCTGATGCGCCGACTTGGCAAAAAAACACACGAAAAGAGGCAAGCGTGGCATCAAAAGGGCGTCCGAGGGAAACCGGGTCTGGAGTCACATATCCGGGTCTGACCGTCTCCTCGGGGTACATGGCGCCGCCGAGAGGGAACACAGCAAACCTCTCTGGCCATCAACTCCCTCCCTCCCTGACGGGTCACTGTGAGGCCCGACACACACACACACACTCTAACTCTTATTCACTCGCACGTTCTTACATAAAGAGAGAGCGAGAGTGCATAGAGGGCTCAGTGATACACACTGCACGATCCGCCTCACTACACAGGACGCCCCAGCTGAGAACACACACACACAAGGGGATTAAGACGAGCTCTATGAAGTGAGGGACACTCTGTGTGTGTGTGTGTGTGTGTGTGTGTCCTCCCCCCCCCCCCCACCCCTCTCTCTCTAATCAGAGCAGTGCTACAGGGCAGAGTGGATCCTCCCCTCTCATCACCAGGGTGTGTTTTAGACTTCACACCCTCAGCCCTGAGCCTCTGGGAGGAGTTTGATATGTTATGACGAGGCATAAGAAAAGAAGAGCCTTTAAGTTCTGGAGGTCCCTGAAGGCATCTCTGTGTGGTTTCAGTCACTTCTGGGTTCTTCTCGTGTTCTCCGTGACGATCTGACGACATCTTTCATAGACATGAAGAGAAATTACTTCAACAAAATGAGGCGTGCGGATCTTAGATTTAGTTAAAAAAAGAAAGAGAATCGATGTTGGGATTTTTTTTCTGCTGATCCCGAGATGGTATAAGATTATACATTTTTATGTGCGTTACAAATACATCATGTACAAGGGCTCGAATCCAATAAATATGATCAGAATCATATATATATATATATAGATACACAAACCCTTTAATTTGATCAATACAATGTTTCTCAAGTGGATTTTCAAAAAAATGAAAGCGAGAGAGAGACTATGATTCAGAGAGAGAGAGAGAGACACAGACAGACAGAGGGAGAGAGAGAGAAAGAGGGAGAGATGTACCGGCCTAACCACCGTTCTGTTACACAAGCACCAAGAACACTGCAAAGGAGCTGAAGCTGTGTGTGTGTGTGTGTATGTGTGCAAGTTGCTCCCCTTCTGCCTGCATCAGGGTGCCCTTGAGCAAGGTATTTAATTGCAGCGTGGAAGCTTTTCCGCTTTAGAGGAGAGGAAAAAATTGCAGGCTAATTTATCCATTTAAAATAAAATAAAAACTGCAATGAATATCCACTTCATTAAATCCTGTACGAAGTGGAGCCGGTTGTTTATGTCGTTTCCGTCCGAGGGTCCTCAGTGGGAGGAGTTAGCATCGAAGTAACCCTGCAGTGAGTTCAGATTCTACCCGGCAACACGTGATATAATAAAACGTATTAACGAGGAATAAAAAGGGTCAGATTTACAGACCTCTGTGTGCGGAGGACGACGAATTAATGTAGAGATGACATGTTTTCAAAAGGTGTGACGGTGTAAACAAAACATACAGACGTCAACTCAACTTCCTGACACACACACACAAACACACACACACACAGCAGGTCATCAAAGAAATTAGGAAGTGCTTCCTCCAATCGATCATCCTGTTGAGTCGTTGGAGGCCTGATGGGAGTCTGCAGGGGGTTATCGACTGTGACTATCAATGTGTGTGTGGGGGGGATGGGGGGGCTTCAGAGAGGGGGGGGGGTAACTCTCCAGCAGTTGTTTGGGGTTGCTTCCAGCCTCATGAAGCCTTTAATGGACGTTTCTAAAGACTTGGCCCCTGGAAACAGACGCTCAGGTTCCAGCGTGACGCCGCAGATCGACCCTGAAGGACGTCGAGGGGAATCAGGAAGTACGAGGTGGATGCTTTTTCGGTTAGACATTGAATGCACCATTTGAAGCTCGTTGAACCTGGATTAGGATTGTTCTGATCAAGAGCCGTGTTGCTCTGCCGACACATCGATGATCTTCTTCTGCGAGGCGTCGGTGTGATCCGGGCTCACCGGGTTGCAATTGGCAATGTCTTTTTTGTATTTAATGGCTCCAGATATTTTAAATATCTCTTCATCCACTCCAACAGCACCAGAGATTAAAGCGTGTTTCCACAGGACGGGAGCGAAGAGGAGTCGGGGTTCGGCATCTGAGGCTCCTCCTACTTCTACCAAGTCTTCTACTACTGCAACTTCTACTTCGTCTTCTACTTCTATGTCTAGTATTTCTACTCCGTCTTCTACGTCTAGTATTTCTACTACTTTTATTACGTCTTCTAGTTCTACTACTTCGTCAACTATTTCTACCAAGTCTTCTACTACTTTGTCTTCTACGTCTAGTATTTCTACGATGTCTACTTCTACTACTTCTCAGTCTTCTACATCTACTCTGTATTCTATTACTTCGTCTCCCAAGTCTTCTACTTCTATGTCTAGTATTTCTACTAAGTCTTCTACTTCTACTACGTCTTCTCCGTCTAGTATGTCTTCTACTTCTATGTCTAGTATTTCTACTAACTCTTTTACTTCTTCTACTTCGTCTACCATTTCTACTACGTCTTCTACTTCTACTACATATACATTATATTCTTTTCAGGATATTACGCTGCAGAAAAGGAAATGGCGCCGGTTCTGACTCCCTCGAGCTTCGGAGGTCTACGCGCGGACGCCCGGTGGAACATCAATCCGTCGCCGTGTAGCCAATCAGAGAGCCCGAATAATCACTTCCTGTACCGTAATGTCACAAGAAGGTTGTCGTGGAGCTCGTAAACCTTTCACTCCGAGAACAGTCGTCATTCTTCTGGCTTCGCCTGGCGGCGGGAGGCCTGATCCACTCTGAGTGAACTCGAGCGCAGCAGACGGTTCATTAACACGTCAACAGAAGACAAATCAACACGGCATCAAACATTATGACAAACAACAGTATCCACATCTTAACAAGCGACCACAAAGCAATACTTTTTACGTTTCCAGGATAGAAAAAAACAAAAACACCCAAACAAGACTTTGGCCTCTTCGTATTTGTCGGAATGTTTTCGACGTGTTTACTTTGGGACGAACGAGTTCGACCGCTCTGAGCTGTTCCCCCCCGCCGGGAGGGAAGGGAGGAACTCTCACTTTGTTTGAAAGGCTTTCAGATGACCTCTGACGACGCTTCACACCGAGTTACGTCACCGAGATCAGAGAGAAGTGGACAAGAGGAACAGAAAACCTGCTGCGGCTGGAGGGTCAGAGGACTCTCTTTTGTCAATGCGCTAAGAACAGCGTGAGGATGGGTATTTTGCACAGAAAAGTGTAAATATATATATTTCTTTTTTTTTTAAAGGATGATGGAGAAGAATGAGCTGCACCTTGCCTCCTTCATAGTGGACAGCAGGCATGGTTTATAACTCACCTGGTTGTTAAGCAGAAAAAAGGAGTAAAACAAATTTATACTTGTATTTAACTGCCTCTACTTACTACTCTGTGAAATGTAAGCATTGATGAAGGCAGATCACCTTGTAAAATAGTGACCGTGTCAGCGGCTCACACCACGTCCTCAAACTGTTGTTTTTATGAACAACACTTACCTCTTTATTATCTCTGCACTCTCCTTTTTTATGTTGATCACCTGTTCCTGTACTTAATACTGTATATACTTTGACCACACTATGTACAGTGTGTTTTTGTACAGTGTTTTTTTTATATATTTGTTATATTTCTATTATTACTGTTATTATTATTATTACCTGCGGAAGGTTATGCTATGATCGGCGTGTATTTATTTATTTATATATTTATTTGTATGCATGTTACTTGCATAACACAAAGTGTATTAAACCGAATGAAATTTGGTGGGACAATTGGTTATCATCCGGGGACCATTTGATTAGATTTTGGGATCGATCGGTTCAAAGGTCAAGGTCATGAAAAGGTCAAAATCTTCTTTTTACCATAGGACGGTACATTTATATCCAATTGGCATGCAACTAATGCCAAAATGTTCATAATTCAATGTCCAATCTTGTGAAATGCGAAGGTATGCGCTCTACCGAGTGCCCGTTCTAGTTCTTATAGTGTGTTTGTTTTTGTACCTCTGTTGACTCGGAGAGCCCTGCAAAAATAATTCCTATGTGTCTGGACCGTTGGTCTCGGGACAGATGGCAAATAAAAAACATTGAGCCTTGAAGAGGTCGACTGACCTCAGCCAATCTCTATGGAATTAAACCCTCAGAAAGAAGACAGGAGAACTGAGACGTGGGAATAGGAACACGCCGTGATCCTCAGCTCCTCCGGCTTCACGACTTATTATTGGTCCTCACAGTGAATGCGGACGCCACTTTAAAAAGAAACCGTCCTCATTGCTCGCATGTTGAAAGTCCGGCGCCTTTCAAAGCAGCCGTTCTGTAAAGGTGGTCTGGTAGAAGACGATGTCGTGCGTGGCGTTACCTGGAGCTGTTCGGTGGAGCTGCCGCTCAGCTCGTCCCCCGACTCGGAGTCGTTGGTGCGCCTCTCCTCGCCGGCCGAGTCGCAGCGGTGGGCGCGGTCGTCCACGTCCAGCGGCGCTCGCTCCAAGTCCGGGGACCGCGCCCGGGCGTGCGGCAGGGTGCCGGACCCCCCTTTGTGAGGGGGCGGGGCCGCCCCGGCGCGGACGAGGATGTCCGCCAGCGCTCGGTCGTGGTCGGCGGTGGGACTGGCGGGCGGCGGCTGGCGGGGGTTGCTGTCCCTGCGGGGGGCGGGGGGGGGGCTGGGGTGACCCGAGGACGACCGGCGGGCCTCGTGTTGGTGGAGGTTCTCCGTGGACCGGCCGTGGAGACCCAGGTCCAGGCTGGTGGGCTTGACCCAGAGGACGTCGGCGGCGGCGTGATGATGGAGGGCTTTGGGCGGCGGCATGAGGGCTTTGCGCACCTCGCGGACGTACTGCGCCGGCACGTAGAAGGCCTTGGCGCCCTCCTCCTTCCTCACCTGCCACCAGTCGCCGTTGGACTTCTTCACCAGCATGTAGCACTCCCCCTGCTGGATGGTGATGGTGCGGTCCTTGGCCTTGTACTCGTAGTCGTACTCCACCTCGATGTAGACGTCGCCCGGGGCGATGGGCAGCTCCGCCATGGCGCCTCGCGACCGTCCACCAGCTCAGGAGGACGCTCACCACATGGTGGAGCTGGAGGAGGAAACACATTGACATGTCGTGTTCCTCAGGCGTGATGTCATCAACACTTTGAAGAGGCGTTGCCTTCACATTCAACCGGTGACTCGTTGAAGAGCGGAACAGACGGATAGAATTGGTAGATTTTCATCATATAGTCCATCCCTTGAATATTTGGTACCTGATATATCCTCTACGTCTGAATGCTTTGCCTCTCGTATTATATCATTTATATCTCTTATTTTTGTTGTCCTTTACTTACAGGGTTCTTACACATTTTGACCAGTGGATTCCCAGGACTTTTCCAGGACTTTAAACCAAATGTCCAGGACCAAACTGAAATCTCGGTAAAACTTGAACAATTTAGAGAATTTTGCATTTAAAAAATGAGAATTCCAAAGCATACAGTTTACCTTAAATAAAACAAATGAATGAGACAATAGTTTGATTAAAAGAATAAACATTTCTATTCATGTTTATTCCTTTAAACACATATATAAATGTGTATTCTTTATGTGCAAATCCATCTGTTCATATTAATGATTTCAAACTCGGCGTAAATGAACATGTGAATATAACAACATTTACATGACTTTTACGATTTAATTTTTTTCCCGTGACTTTTCCAGGCCTGGAAATGACCATTTTAAAATGCCATGACTTTTCCAGGTTTTCCATGAGCGTACGAACCCCGTACTTATGCTGCGAGTGAATTACGTGAAACAATGGGAGTGTTCAGAAAGGTTGTAAATGTAATGTAAAAAGTTAAATAACTGGACAGATTAGTCAAATCACACACATCGTTACCTCATGCAGTCACGTGTCTCACACACACACACACACACACACACACACACACGGTTGCAACACGAGGTGGAGCCCAGCACACCCTGAGCAAGCTGTGCTTAGAAGAGCATTTTAAAAGTTATTTTAAAAATGCTCATAACTCAACCGGCGGCGGCACCAAGACGCCCGTAACGGAGTCGCCGTCTTCTCCACAGGGAGAACTTCAAGGGTTGAACTTGAGTTTCATAATAATAATACAGTGAGGCCCTTGTGACACACGGGGCCCCGGGCCCTCGGCAGGGACATCCTTCCACATTGGTAAAAGGGGACATTCCTTTCTCTGTTGAGCTCTGAGGGCTCAGAGTATCTCTCCTGTGCCTCGCTCTGATTGGGCGAGCTCGGCGGTGAGTCGGAGTCACAGCGTCGCCACGACAACCCTCCGCCCGGCTCCGCAGACCCTCACGCGACCCGTTGGGCTTCACGGATCCAGAGCCGGTTATGGAGAAACATTGCGGAGCAGCGAAACTCACTTTTATGGCCAGACTTTGATCTTTATGGCTTTACGGCCCTTTAAGACGACATCATGACACTAAGTTCACCCACTCATACGCTGAGGGGAGGAGCCACTCTATTGTCATTGCACAGAGAACCATCCTTAGTTATTCATTAAGGATATTATTATTAAGGAGCAGTGGGCTGCAGTGAGGCGCCCGGGGAGTTCAGTGCCTTGCTCATGGACACTTTGACTTCAAGCGGGGATCGAACCGACGACCTTGGGGTTGCAGGACGACCCCCTGACCCCACTGAGCTGCAGCCGCCCATCGGTCCTGACCAACATTCACCCTGTCGTCACAGCTGTGGCAGAATGTTTGGGGTCAAGGGTCTTGCCCAAGGGCACATGGCAGCTGGCGGGGCAGGGAATCGACCCGCCGATCGCGTGGGTCCATGTTTAGGGGCGTCGCCCCGAGGGGTCGTCGTCTTTTAAAACGTTCATTCCTGAGGCCAAAGTGTCCGTGTCACTGCGGTTACACTTTCCTCATTACACGTGTTGTTTTAATAGCGAGGACTTTCACACGCCTCGAGGAAACGGGAGAACAAAGCGCTGCCCGTTGTCCGAGAAGTTAGAAACACATGTGGTGTGTTGGGCAAACTGTGGCCTTCTTCAAGGATTCTAATATCCACAAAAGGCATCCAGAACAAAATATACCAGGTTCTAATTAATGTCCACCAGCAACAACCCAGACAGTTACATCAAAACCGCCGTAAACTGCTGCAAACCGAAGTAAACTACAGCAAACCCCCATAAACCGCAGTAAACCGCCGTTAACCGAAATAAACCGCCATAAACCGGCGCAAACTGCTGCAAACCGCCATAAACCGAAGTAAACCGCAGTAGACTACCATTAACCGCCGTAAACCAACCTTCCCAACGCCGAGGAGGGATCGCGATGAACTGGGAACTCGTCTCTCAGATTCGCGGACGACTTTATTCCCTTTGCACGAATGAGAACTTAAAAACCCAGACTGTGATTCTGACGGTTAAATCCGGAGTGCGGCACCTCTCGGCGCCTCGGCCCACGACGCCCACGCGGCCGACTGGGCGCCGAACCAACCGCGCAACAAATAACCTCGGTTGCCAAGTCGCCGTCAGTCAGGGAGATGGACAGAATCCCGACGGCTCTATTTGGGGAGCAGCTTCACGGTTTATTGGGCCTGGAGGAGCGAGCAGCTAACGTGGGGCGGGAGCCGACATCCAACAGGAAACGCCTCGCCCTCGTCTCTGTACCTCTAGCAGCAGTTTAATAAACATCTGTGTGTGATTACAGGCCCGGATTAACCCTGGTATTATCACTGCAGGGATTACATCATCCTGGATTACCTCGCCGGGCCAACGGGACGCATCCATTGGTCCGTTGGCCAAAACGAAACCGAACCCCGGCCTCCGAAGCCAATTCACAGCCAACAGTATCAACACACAGCGGGCGAGTAAATACAAATAAATAAACTGGACTCGTGCAGCGCTGGGCGGCGGGTTCAGACATGCTGACCCGTGGATGTCCAGGACCTTTCTAGAACTTTAAACAGAATTTCTAGAACCAAACATTTTGTGAAACCTGAAATCTCCGTGTACGCACGAGTATATACCTTAGAAATGACACAAATGAATGACAATAGTTTGATTAAAACAATAAATATGTATAGAGATGTTTATTCTTTTAAATCAAACTGCGTAAATGAACGTAACAAATTGAGACGCCCACAGATGAAGAGTCTGCGGTCAGCCCAGAGTCACGTTGGTCCTCCAGTTCTGAGTGAAATAACTGAGCGACTTTCTCCACCTTCAACAGCGAAGTGTCCGTCGTCAGCGGCTCTGAACTGGAGGTAGAACTCGTCACTAGAAAAGCTGGGACACTTTGGGACAGGCAACAAGTCAACTGCCTTCTTTGAGCAACATTTCCCCTTCACTTAATCCGGATTTAGGCTTTTGGGGAAATCACAAACCAGTCTGACAGCTGGGAAAAAACTAATCTCATGCAACGTACAAACTCTAAAAAGCAACAATTAAATTGAAGACAGCAGAAATCAGACAAAATCAGAGGGAGCGCCTTCATTCAATGCGATGGCAATGAGGTTAGCTGGGGGGGGGGGGGGGGTTAGTGTTCACGGATGTAACCCTCCTGCTATCAACTTGGACCGTCTCTAAATATATGACATCTTTTTTTTGCTTCATATTTCATGACTTCCGAATTTAAAGGGAACAACTGGACAACCATGAAATGAACCTGACGTGATCCATGTCCTGGACACGACTCGGACCCATCGGTGTTCTTTGAGGTAGATTCTATGAGAGATATTAACATTTTACACTCATTTGTTTTGGTTGTTTTTGGATGATTTATTAACTTTAAACTCTTCTCAATGTGTCCTTGCTGCAGGGCTCAACTGGACCCGACCAGAACACGCGTTACTATTTAAACGGCTATTTAGCTCAACCAACAAACAAACTACCCGACACTTTAACTGGTCAGCACTGCACTCATCATGCTAAGTTATTATGCCTCGTATTACTTACTGTCATTGTTTTTATGACTTACTTTTAATAGTATGCATCACTTAGTTTGAATGTGCTGTAGCTTCGCATTGTGTGCATTTTGTGTTGTTCTTACCACACATACTGTTGTAGTGCATCTTATCCTGTACCGTTTGTGATTGTTTTATGTTTATTATGGTCTGTCAAAGGACTACAGATGATAATTAGCTGTGTCGCTACAATCTTGTACAGAGCATCAAATGGTGGCATTTATGTTTTAACCATGGTCCCTTTTGAATAAAGATGATAATAATAATAATAATAATAATAATATTCATAATTTTCTGGAGGTTTAAATTGTTGGGTTTGAATTGGCCCCCAGGATATAAGATGTTATTTCATTTGAAGGAAAGAGGGTTAAGCCTAAACAAATCCATCTTCATCCCACAAGGTTTAGACAGACATCAAATGAAAAGAAATCCATCAGCGTGTCTCACGAGAGAAAGAGAAGGTCTTTTCTGGGATTGTGGGTCAACCCGAAACCTTTTGAAAAACAGGGAAATCTGAAGTCACAATTCGTATCAGCTGTGACTAGCGGAGAGCGTCGAGAACCGCTCTGCGACCTTCACACCAGGCCACACCAAATATAGGTCCACGTCGGCCTTGACACCGCCTGGAAACTAGCACAGGCTGTCCCACTTAGGCCCGACTCAAATCCCCAAGGTCCCCTGCAAAACCACGATCTGCCACGCAGCTGCAGCTCCCTGCATGTGGGCGAACGGAGTCGAATAAGAAGTGGCCGTGTCTGGAGCCGGTAGGTCACCGTCATAGTGGGGGGGGGGAGACGAACTGTATTCAACGTGACATCAGGTCTCATATCTACAGGTAAATAAACCAAGAGGTGGCATCACAACAACGTGAAAGAAGACGATCAGATCGTTCTCATCTAGGTTCATTTAGAGTTGCATCTGACAATATTCTGGATTTCCCTTTTCAAAGCTCATGGTAGGAAGAAATCTATTTATTTATTTTACAACAAAAAAAGAATAAGAAATCAAGACATTTAATTCACAACTACGTGAGGGAGAATACACACGATGCTGGGATTCATTGCCATTCAGAATTTAGAGTTGCAACTCACAATATATGGTGATATTTTGCTTATTTTAATTTACAACTAAAACAAATTCACAATAACAAAAAGCACTAAATGCTCAATGTGTGGTGTATTTTGCCTGATATATGGGAACTACTATTTATAACAACTATGATAACTTTATAAATGTTTGCTTTACGGTTTTCTATTAATGGACAGTAAATATGACCCAGGTTTATTTTGTGACACAAACTACTTTTTATTTATATTCTCACACTAAATGTGAAGCTATGCCGCTACCGGCTAGCGGATTAAAGCCAAGCAGAAATAGGTAATAAAGTTATCCTTTATTAAAATAAAGTATATGCCCATAACATGCAGAACATTTTACATCTCGGTTGTTTAGCCTGGACTGAAAATATTAAAAACAAAATTCATAGTTTTAGGGGGGATTATTAGCCGGACTACTTCTTGGCCAGGATATATATTATATATATATATATATACACACATATATACACACATATCTATATATATTATATACACATATATATATATATATATAAATGTTAATCTTTTTATTTGTTGTACTTGGAAATAACTGAAAATATATATTAATATTATTTTCCACTTTTACCAAGTGGAAAATAATATTAATATATATATTCAGAAATATAACCTATTTCCAGTTCATAAATGCTTAAGTTTCCCCTGACATTTATTACAATACACTGTATGTATAATTCAAGTATTCATAATTTAGAGTTGCAACTCTCAATATATGGTGATATTCTTCTTATTGCTTATTTTAATTTACAACTAAAAACAACAACAAAAATCACAATAACAAAAAGCACTAGTTGCCTGATACATGGGCTCTACTGTGATTTATATACTCATTTCCAAAACCACCCAAAAAGTTAAATCGACTGAATGTCCATGAGTTGTTTCCCACGCTGGTTGTTCTTCGGGCCACAATGGCGCCCTGTCACCTGCCAGGTGGCTGACAGCTCCTCTGGCTGCTGACAGCCGACGGCCATCGCGGAGCTTTATGGACACAACGAATGTAAAACGACGTGAAACCCGAGGGCGCGAGCGAGTTATATGGAGGTTTTAAAGACACACCTTAGCTAGTATTCCTGCGGGGGATTACTTCAACGTACAGTTCCTGGTGTTCGCGCAGTTTCCTCTCAACTTAAAATACAGATAAAAGTACTTTTATTCACTTTCTAGGGGAATGTAAAAGTCTCGTATTCACGTTCCGGGGTGTTAGATTGATAGTTGTATTCACGTTCCGGGATCTTAACTTGGTTTACAGGGAGCTAGCGTTGGCTAACTAGCTTAATTAGCTCACTTGCTCAACATTCCTCGGTGTCCCAAAACACCCGCACCTTCACGTACCTTCTTCGACAGGCGCGAGACACTCCGCGGAGCGGAGAGGAGAGGGGGTGGGGCGGGGGGCAATTCAATAAACTCCAAAAATGCGCCCGTGTGTGATTTAGAGATACAATCCCCCGTTAACTTTCCCCGTCGACCGGCCGCCGTGTCCGCCGCGCCGCTGCTCGTCCGGTGCCCGTGCGTCCTGCTCCTTCTCCCGGCCGGCGTTAATCCGCAGCAGCGCTCGCTCCCGTGGCCCCGCGGCAACTTTGGCAACTACCTTTGGAGCAAAGATCGTCTATTGTGACAGGCGCGTCACTCTTGACTCACGTATAAAGGCCCGTTTGCGTGCGTGTAAACTTTGCCGTTACAAAAGCACGATCGGACTTCAATATTTTAAACGAGATTATTTTAATGTTTCTAACTCTATTATATACTCGTAAAAACAGTTAGTGGCGGTCATTTAGCTGTTTTTTTTAAGAAGCGTTTTCATTAGTTTATTAAAAAGTGTCTCCATATTCGGAGTGGGTCTCCGTGCAGAGTGAGAGCTCTTGTCTAATGTTGTACTCCATGGGACAAGCCGTCAAGTTTTTACGGTACGCCAACAGGAAATCAGCGCCACCCACTGGTTAAACACTGGAACTGCTATTTATAACAACTATAACTTTATAAATGTTTGCTTTACGGTTTTCTATTAATGGACAGTAAATATTACCCAGGTTTATTTTGTGACACAAATACTTTTTTTATATTCTCACACTAAATGTGAAGCGATGCCGCTATCGGCTAGCGGATTTAGCAAAGCAGAAATATGTAATACAATTATCCTTCTATCCAAAAATAAAGTATTTGCCCATAACATGCAGAACATTTTACATCTCGGTTGTTTAGCCTGGACTGAAAATATTAAAAACAAAATTCGTAGTTTTAGGGGGGATTATTAGCCAGACTACTTCTTGGCCAGGATGAGTTGCATGATAGTATATATATATATTATATATTCTTTTTTTTATTTTATTTTGTACTTATTATATGTATAAATATATATATATAAATACTATATATATATAATATATTATAATATTTATATTTGTATATATTTATTTATTAATCTTATTATTTTTTGTAACCGGTACTTACAAAAAACTGAATATATATAAATATATATATATATATTATTTTCCACTTTCACCAAGTATATTTTAACCTAATTCGTTAATAAATGCTTCCCCTCACATATATTAAGATATACTGTATTTATTCATATATTCATACCATTGTCTCTACCAAATAAAAGGAAAACTTTTCTTTCAGTGTTGGTTTATATATTGTCTTGGCAACAACATTGATATATGATTATTAAATTAAACACTGCAGTGCTCCATATTAATTCAGCAGCAATGACCATAGTGGACACCGTGAGAATAGCATGATTATCCACAATGTGGCAAACGTGGGGGGAGAAATAATTAAAATGTCAATTTTGAAGACAGGTTTTCTAGATCGAAAGCTTGAGTTTATGTTGTAATGGCAGTGGGAAAAATGAGTTTCAATAGTGACACGTTTTGCATACGTTTGTGAATACTGAAATGTCAACAGAGGACATTTGACTTATAAAACCTGAGAACTTCCAAGATTTGAAAAAGAAAACGTCCTCAAAATTTCACACATGTATGGGTGCCTAAAAACAGTAAAACACAATTTCATGTTGTGGCCATAACATTTAATATAAAAATGTGGAAGCCTAAACCAATATAAATATATATATATAATAAAGAATTAAATAGAAAATATATATGTATATATTTTATTAAAATGTTTTATTCTATAGAAATGTTAAATTAAAATATATATTCTTTTTAAATATATATATTTCTAAAAAATATATATATATTTTTAAATAAAGAAATAAATATAAAATATATATGTATATATTTTATCAAAATGTTGCATTGAATAGAAATGTTATATTATAATACATAAATATATATATTCACCTTTTCTTCAAAATTAACTATCAGGTTTCATAAAATCCACTACAGCATCAAACGGCCGTCTGAAGTCCGATACGAGCGACAAAACAGAAATGGAGATGCGAGTGTTTTCCTCATAATTATTTAATCACACAAACATTTACATCATGCAATCAATCCAAAACTGTGATCTCATGAGCTTCCCGTCTCTCGGCGCTATCGGAGCCCTACGCGTGCCCCAGTTCTCCAGGAATGACCCAGAACCACGCCCCCTGCTGGAGCCTCATAACTGTCGTCTTTGAAGAAGAAGAAAAAAAAGACCAACTATTACACAGTAATAAAAAAAGTGGCTCCACTTTGTTTTTTCAAATTTTAGAATTAGCGGGAGATCCAATCCAGACTATTCTTTGCTGGTTTATTTTGTTGTTGGGACGAACCATTTCTCCCCGTGTCCAGTTCAGAGCCTCGACTGAGCTCGAGAGATTACACCGAGGGAATAACCCGTCTCAGGACGTGATGACGACCGCTTCAACAAAACGATTCCGGGGACACGATGTTGGAAGCTTCGATTATCCTCCAGTCAAACACAGCCGCGTGTGTTCGGAGTGTTTTTATGAGTGCAGGTATTGTGAAGAAGTGCTCTTAAACCCACGGGTGACATCTTAGGAGAAAAGACAAACAACCCAACCCCCCCCCCCCCCCCCCACTAGATCTGTTCCCCAAAGCCAAACATGTAGAAGTGAGAAAGTGTCTTTGTCGTGTAGCTCGGAGAAGCTTTTGGAGTCGCTCTCAAGTCGAGATCCGGGAAAAGTCCGGAAAGAAAAAAAAGAGACTGAAGTCGTCGCTGAGAAAAAAAACACAGAAGAGGACCGAAAGTAAGCGGATCAGACGCCATAGAGGGGGGGGGGGGTACCCTGATCACACCTGACAGTCGACTGATATACAGTGTTTGTTTTTTTACAGTGCACAAGATGCGAGTGCGTTCACATCGGGGTTACCATAGCAACGAGCTCTTTGACGATGACGCCGCAGGGGGGGGGGGGAGACAACGAAATGAAAACTACAAAGTTGTGGCGGGAATTTTTTAAAAACACAAAATAACTAGATCCAGTTAAATGAAACTCCTCCTCCAGGTGATGCCAGGAGACTGTTGCTCTCCTGATTGGCTGATCAGCAGTGAGGGTCCGCCTGACCCGCCCCCCCCCCCGGTCAGACAAGCATCTACACGGAGCTATGGAACAATGAAAGAGACAGAACAGAAACACGCAGCGCTTTCTGCAAACGTACAACCCGAAAAGAAAGGGGTGACGTAGAGCCACAGGTCGGAAACCTAGTAGAAACAACAACGTGGGGGGGGAATAAACCCCCCAAAAAACATGAAAAGAAAAATCATGATACGAGGGATCCAAGAGGAACAACAACAACAAAAAGAACCACAGTCCTGGAGGTGCAGGGGGTGGGGCCTCGGGTAGGGGGGGCGGGGCCTGTGCTTCTCGGTCTCCATGCCTGCAGACTACGTGCACCAATGTGCGGAGATATATTTATATAAACGGCGCCCGTCAAACAGGAAGTGAAGTAATGGCGCCACTACGCAGCACGGGCTACGCTAAAGAGAAGAAAGAACCCCGATCATCCCCTTGCTTCCTTGCTTCCTTGCTTCCTACATTCTTTACCTTACTTCTCATGAAGTCACCAATAACGAGTACAGATTTCATTTTAACTTAATGATAAAAATAAGTGGCCTCTGCGGCGGGTATTTTGTTAAATACATCTACAGTAGGCTGTCGCACGGTGTCTCTCCGTCTCTCTCTCTCTCCATCTCTCTCTCTCTCCGTGTGTGCAGCAGTTAATTTTACATCTGTACAGTCATCTCAAAACAGATTTTTTTTCAGTGATTCTTTTAGTTTTTTCTCCCCTCTTCAGAGGTTCAGATCGGGCCCGTCGGGCCACCGTAGAGCTGTTTTAGGTTGTGTTTTTAATCTTCTTTATTTTGAAGGGGGGGGGGGGGGGGGCGCGGGGTCTCTCGCTCCCTTTACATTCAGCTCCTCGCACAACGATACGAATATTATCTTTCTCTTTGTAAATTAAATGCGTTGTCTTTTCATTTATGTATTAATAATCGTTATTATTATTATTATATCCAGTACGAGAAAAAAGTCGCGATGAGAATTGGGGAGTGAGGGTGGAGCTGTACAGGCCGGGATTATTTATATATATATATATATTTATAATTCAGAAACTCCTCAGTTCGCTGGGATGGGGGGTGGGGGGGGGGGGGTGGTGATTGGCTTCTTCAGTGGCGTCGTCCTTCGATCCCGTTGCTCCTCAGCTGCAGAGAGACGGGGAGAAAGGAGGTCGTCAGTGAAGGTCGTCAGTGAAGGTCACTTCCTGCCACCATCCAGGTGTCAAACTCATTTGAGTTAACGCAAATAAAAGAGGAATACAAAAACATGTTTAGCTTCTGCTGCTGTGCAACAAGCGATATCTGAATATCAACAAATATACATGAAATACAACTGATGGATTTTTCTCAACTTTTCTTTGGGGGGGGGGGGGTCACATATCTTAATTCTAAAAAGTCGTCGGTCAACTCAAAGTTAATCTCTATTATTTTGGTTCTTTCACGAAAAATAATCTCATGGAAACTCTCTGATGTGGGCGGGTCTAACAAATCCACCAATGGCCTCCATCCAGAACCCGACTGGGGACTCTAATGAAGAGGAGAACACGTCCTCCAGAACCGAGAAGATGACGCCACTGCGGTCACAGAACCGCTTCCTTCCTCCCGTCCTTCGCGTCTCTTACTTCTTGCTGCTGCTGCTGCTGCTGCTGGCGGGGGGGGCGGCGACGCCGCCCCCCCTGATGGACACCGCCTGGCTGTTCTGGTAGAAGCCCCCCCCGCTGCGGTTGATGTTGAGGTGGGTGGGCGACGCCACCGGCTGCTGCCCGGGCCGGATCGGCTTGGCTGGAGGAAGAGGAGGAGATTGAGAACTCGGAGCGTGACGCGTCCGTGTCTCACCGTGCGACGGGGAGCTCCCCGGGCCCTCTTACCGATCTGGGCCGAGTGCCCCCTCCGGGCCATGTTTTTGGCCCGGACGGCCTCCTTGATGCGGTCCACCTCCTGCTGGTAGCGCTTGCGGTCGCGGGCGCCGTTCTCCTTGGCCTCCTTCAGCGCCGACTCCAGGGCCTTGACCCGCTCAGCCGTCGCACGCAGACGCTTCTCCAGCTTCGGAAGCTCGCAGCGCAGGTCTGCGTTATCACGTACCAGCTGAGGGGGAGACCAGAACCACGTCAGACCACCAGAACCACGTCAGACCGCCAGAACCACGTCAGACCATTAGAGCCACGTCAGACCGCCAGGGCCACGTCAGACCGCCAGAACCACGTCAGACCGCCAGAACCACGTCAGACCGCCAGGGCCACGTCAGACCGCCAGAGCCACGTCAGACCGCCAGAACCACGTCAGACCGCCAGAACCACGTCAGACCGCCAGGGCCACGTCAGACCGCCAGAACCACGTCAGACCGCCAGAACCACGTCAGACCGCCAGAACCACATCAGACCGCCAGAACCACGTCAGACCGCCAGAACCACATCAGACCGCCAGAACCACATCAGACCGCCAGAACCACGTCAGACCATTAGAGCCACGTCAGACCACCAGAGCCACGTCAGACCGCCAGAACCACGTCAGACCGCCAGAACCACATCAGACCGCCAGAACCACGTCAGACCGCCAGAACCACATCAGACCGCCAGAACCACGTCAGACCATTAGAGCCACGTCAGACCACCAGAGCCACGTCAGACCGCCAGAACCACATCAGACCGCCAGAACCACGTCAGACCATTAGAGCCACATCAGACCGCCAGAACCACATCAGACCATTAGAGCCACGTCAGACCACCAGAACCACGTCAGACCATTAGAGCCACGTCAGACCATTAGAGCCACGTCAGACCGCCAGAGCCACGTCAGACCGCCAGAGCCACGTCAGACCGCCAGAACCACATCAGACCGCCAGAACCACGTCAGACCATTAGAGCCACGTCAGACCGCCAGAACCACGTCAGACCATTAGAGCCACGTCAGACCATTAGAGCCACGTCAGACCGCCAGAACCACGTCAGACCACCAGAGCCACGTCAGACCGCCAGAACCACGTCAGACCGCCAGAACCACGTCAGACCGCCAGGGCCACGTCAGACCATTAGAGCCACGTCAGACCGCCAGAACCACGTCAGACCGCCAGGGCCACGTCAGACCATTAGAGCCACGTCAGACCATTAGAGCCACGTCAGACCGCCAGAACCACGTCAGACCATTAGAGCCACGTCAGACCGCCAGAACCACGTCAGACCGCCAGAACCACGTCAGACCATTAGAGCCACGTCAGACCACCAGAACCACGTCAGACCACCAGAACCACGTCAGACCATTAGAGCCACGTCAGACCACCAGAACCACGTCAGACCATTAGAGCCACGTCAGACCGCCAGAGCCACGTCAGACCACCAGAACCACGTCAGACCACCAGGGCCACGTCAGACCGCCAGAACCACGTCAGACCGCCAGGGCCACGTCAGACCATTAGAGCCACGTCAGACCATTAGAGCCACGTCAGACCGCCAGAACCACGTCAGACCACCAGAACCACGTCAGACCATTAGAGCCACGTCAGACCATTAGAGCCACGTCAGACCACCAGAACCACGGCAGACCATTAGAGCCACGTCAGACCGCCAGAACCACGTCAGACCGCCAGAACCACGTCAGACCACCAGAACCACGTCAGACCATTAGAGCCACGTCAGACCGCCAGAACCACGTCAGACCGCCAGAACCACGTCAGACCATTAGAGCCACGTCAGACCATTAGAGCCACGTCAGACCGCCAGAACCACGTCAGACCATTAGAGCCACGTCAGACCGCCAGAACCACGTCAGACCATTAGAGCCACGTCAGACCATTAGAGCCACGTCAGACCGCCAGAACCACGTCAGACCGCCAGAACCACGTCAGACCATTAGAGCCACGTCAGACCGCCAGAACCACGTCAGACCATTAGAGCCACGTCAGACCACCAGAACCACGTCAGACCATTAGAGCCACGTCAGACCATTAGAGCCACGTCAGACCGCCAGAACCACGTCAGACCATTAGAGCCACGTCAGACCGCCAGAACCACGTCAGACCATTAGAGCCACGTCAGACCGCCAGAACCACGTCAGACCATTAGAGCCACGTCAGACCGCCAGAACCACGTCAGACCGCCAGAACCACGTCAGACCATTAGAGCCACGTCAGACCACCAGAACCACGTCAGACCACCAGAACCACGTCAGACCGCCAGGGCCACGTCGGCCAACAACCAGCATCAGGCACGGATTGAGTAAGAAGGTAGAGATGGGAAGAAGGTAGTAGTAGAAGAAGAAAAAGGAAGTAGTTATAGAAGCTAGTAGAAGAAAGTAGTAGTGATAGAAGGTAGTAGTAGAAGAAGAAGGTAGTAAAAAAAGAAGATAGTCGTAGTAGTAGTAGTAGAAGAACTAGTAGAGGAACAACAAGAAGAAGAACAGGAAGAAGAAGAGGAAGAAGAACAGGAAGAAGAACAGGAAGAAGAAGAACAGGAAGAAGAAGAGGAAGAAGCAGCTCCCACCTGTTTGTGAACCTTGGTGAGCTGCTCCAGATTGTTCTCCAGGAAGGAGATCTTCTGTTTCTGCGCGGCGCTGCCCCCGGTGTCGTCAGAGTCCATCTCGGCGCTCTGCGGACCAAACACAAGCGTCGATGACATCATCGGTCAGACCGACGTCCGTCAACCGGCCAATCGGCATCCAGAGTCCCGGAGGCTCACCTTCTTCACTCTGGTAGCCAAGTCCTGGACGAAGAGCTTCCTCAGGTTGTGCAGCGTCTGCAGCTCCTTGGCCTGGAGGGCAAACAACAGATCCATGAAGAAGAACCAACAGGAAGTGAACGTTCAGAACGCCTCCATGTTGGTGCTCCAGGTGAACCAACAGGAAGTGAACGCCTCCATGTTGGTGCTCCAGGTGAACCAACAGGAAGTGAACGCCTCCATGTTGGTGCTCCAGGTGACAGACATGAACTCACCACCGTCTCCTCCAGGCCCTTCAGGTCCTGTCTGGCCTGCTCCCGCCTGTCCTGCATCACCCTGAACACACACACACACACACACACACAACGGTAAACACCTGAAGACTTGTGTGTCCGTGTGTGTGTGTGTGTCCATGTGTGTGTGTGTGTGTCCATGTGTGTGTCCGTGTGTGTGTGTGTGTGTCTGTGTGTGTGTCTGTGTGTGTGTGTGTGTGTGTGTCTGTGTGTGTGTCTGTGTGTGTGTCTGTGTGTGTGTCTGTGTGTGTGTCTGTGTGTGTGTGTGTGTGTGTGTCTGTGTGTGTGTGTGTGTGTGTGTGTGTGTGTGTGTGTGTGTGTGTGTGTGTGTGTGTGTGTGTGTGTGTGTGTGTGTCTGTGTGTGTGTGTGTGTGTGTGTGTGTGTGTGTGTCTGTGTGTGTCTGTGTGTGTCTGTGTGTGTGTCTGTCTGTGTGTCTGTGTGTGTGTCTGTGTGTGTGTGTCTGTGTGTGTGTGTCCATGTGTGTGTGTGTGTGTGTGTGTGTGTGTGTGTCTGTGTGTGTCCATGTGTGTGTGTGTGTGTCCGTGTGTGTGTGTGTGTATCCGTGTGTGTGTGTCTGTGTCCGTGTGTGTGTCTGTGTGTGTGTGTGTGTGTGTGTGTGTGTGTGTGTGTGTGTGTCTGTGTCTGTGTGTGTGTCTGTCTGTGTGTCTGTGTGTGTGTGTCTTTGTGTGTGTGTCTTTGTGTGTGTGTCTTTGTGTGTGTGTCTGTGTGTCCATGTGTGTGTGTCCGTGTGTGTGTGTGTGTGTGTGTCCATGTGTGTGTGTCCGTGTCTGTGTGTGTGTGTCTGTGTGTGTGTGTCGTACGTCAGCTCGTGCAGCTTGCGGCTCTTCTCCTGGTCGGTGGACTTGAGCTTCTCGTGCTCGGCCCTCAGCCTCTCCTGCTCCAGCATGATCTTCTGGTTCAGGCTGGAAGACGAAGGAGCGCCACGTCAGGGTTAGGGTTCACGTCCCGTTCCCGTCACGGCAATGTCACGGCAAGTCAACTTCACGTCAAGTCAACTTGACGTGAAGTCAGTCAAGTTCTCTGCCCATCATCTCTAGCTCCGCCTCTTAGTCTGGACTCACTCCTGCAGCTCGGTGATGAGCTTCTCCTTGCTGTCCAGCTCGTCTCTCAGGCTGCTGATCTGCTTGTGGTGCGCTTCGCGGTGGGAGTGGATCTGCTTATCCACGGCTTCCTGAACCAGAGACGCGCCACATTGTTCATTTTGCAAAAAACTATGACGGAAAAAAAGCCCAAAAGTTAGACTTTCAGATCCGGGAACTCACCTTGACTTCGTTGGCGGTCTGGATCTCGCTCTCTTTCTCCATCGCGTGGACTTTCTCTGTGAAGACATAAACACCGGATTCATGTTCAGAGGTCAGGAACGCAAAGACGACGGACATTTTATTTACAGCATTATTTCGCTTGTTGATTACGAAATTCTAGTTTTAGACTTTCCTAAACTCGCCAGGCTATAAAACCTCGTGAACTTCTTTAACACGACTCAAGTCTTCCCAGTGTGATCGAATGAGGAGGTCTAACGGGGTATTACACTTTCATTCTAAAGCTCCTCTTTGAATTAATTGCCTCCGATAGCACACGAATGCCCTGGAAGTGGGCGTGTCCCTGAACACACACACACACACACGCACCCACACACATACACACACACGCACCCACACGCACCCTGAGCGCTGAGCTTCACAAACTCCTCGTTCAGAGAGTCCACGTTCTCCTCCAGCTGACGCTTCTTCTGCTCCACGTTCTGCAGGTACTCCGTCAGGGACCGGATTTTAGCCTCGTGCTGGAGAGAAGAAACGGACGTTAACGAGGTTCCACACAAACACACACACACACACACAGTCAGACACACACACACACACACAGTCAGTTACCTGGGAGATGCGCAGCTGGCAGGCGGCCAGCTCCTTCTCGTTCTCCTCCATCTTCTGGTTGCTCTCCGCCTGCGTTCCCTCCAGCTGCTTGCAGCGCTTGGCCATCGTCTTCACCTCAGACTTCATCTTGCTGATGTAGAGCCGCGCCACGGTGAACTCCTCGTCGATCATGCCGCTGCCCTCGTGTTGCTGGGGAGACGGTCAAACGGAGTCAACATCCAGACACCCCCCCCCCCTCGAAATCGACGAGGCCGGGGGTAGCTTCGGTAGCCGATGCCGTTGCCGCGGTAACCGCGCGAGGAGTACCTTGATGTCGTTGCTGCCCACGGCGATGCCGATCTCCACGAGGTCTTTGAGCAGAGACGACATCATCTCGGTCACGCGCTTCTTCTGGTGGTTGGACATCTCCTTCAGCTTCTGGAGCTCGGAGTCCAGAGACGACAGGATGGACTGCAGGGGGAGGGGGGGGGGAGAGAAAGAGATAGCGAGAGAGAGAGAGAGAGGGGGACAGAGAGAGAGAGGGACAGAGAGAGAGACAGACAGGGGGGAAGAGAGAGACAGACAGGGGAGAGAGAGAGGGACAGAGAGAGAGAGAGAGACAGAGAGAGAGACAGACAGGGGGGAAGAGAGAGGGGGGGAGAGAGAGGGACAGAGAGAGAGAGACAGAAGGGGGGAGAGAGAGAAGGACGGGGAGAGAGAAACAGAGCGACCGAAGGAGAGAGAGACATCATTCTCTGTCCCATTTTGCTCTTCCATCGTTCTCCAAAGGATGACATCATAACCCTGTGAGGTGAGCTCCTCCCCTCATCGTGTTCCTCTCTCCTCAGGAGAACTCATTCCTCCGACTCACCGACTTGTGGCTGAGCTCGTCGCTGATGGCCTCGTACTCCTTGGTCTTGTCCTCCACCTCCTGGCTCTTCTGGTCGTAGTTGACGGCGAGCTCCTCCAGCGCCTGCAGCACCTCCTTCACCTCGTCCTTGGAGGCCTCGTTCTCCGCCTGCAGGCGGTTCAGCTCCGCCTGGAGGTTCTCGTGGTCGCGGCGGGACGACGCCAGCAGCTGCGAGCGGGTGAGGAAGAGGAGTTACGGCGCAGGCATTTAAGAATGAGAAATGTATAAAACGTCGGCGGAAACGAAGACTTCAGGTGAGTCGAGTAACTTCATGAAGCATTTGTTGAGCATTAAATCTACGAGGAAGTCACATCAGATTAGGCACTTCTTATAATAATATTATGAGGAATGTTGGGAATGCCGTTACAGATTAAATAACATATCGGTGCGGTCTTCATTAATAAAACTAAATACAAGACGTTTCCAGCTCTGGAGTTTTAAATAGTAAAAAGCTTCATTCATAATTTCTGACATTTTAATCCTAAATGAAAGTTTCTATTAATTCAGTTTGAACCCAGATATTCTGCAGAGTTGCAGAAAGTGTGATCCAAACATGTCCAATAACTGAAGAGCACCGTTAAGTATTCATGTAAAAAAAATATATATATATAAATAAATAAATAAAATATATATATATATATAAAATACGTCTACAAATATATATATATACACACATTTAAAAATATATATATAAATAAAATATATCTTTAATTAATTATATATATATCTCTATATTTCTTTTAAGATGTTGGTCCCCAGATGTAATATTTCCCAAAGCTTTTTTGTTGGTGTCCAAAAAGGTTATTTGCTTCTCTAAATGAAAGAATCCTCCATTTAAATGTCCATAAAGCAGCTGTAGGTGCACCTGTGCTGCGTGATGTGTAAATGAGGCCCGAGAGCGTCTCACTGTGCACCTGCTGGACCTGCTGGACCTGCTGGACTCACCTCATCCTGGTCCAGCATCTGCTGCTTCAGCTTCTCAGCCAGCTGGCTCTGCTGGTTGATCTCCTCGTCCTGTGAGGCCACAGAGACACGTTGGTCCAGGACCACAGACCATAATGAACATCATAATAAAGAACAGCGACAACGTTGTATTTACATTTTCCTCGTGGAAATATTTGAATATGTGAAAAACAGTGACTGCTGAACCCGTGATAAACCCAACAAATATTATTATAATAATGGATAGAACAGTGTTCATACACATGTTGACTAATGGATTTCAAGGGCTTTTCAGCAAATTTCCATAATAATAAATTCCATTTAGAAGGCACTCTTCATCCAAGGACCTCAGAGTGCCTCATAGCCAGGACATAGTTAAAAAAATAAACACATTTCCATAACCAAACATTATGTGAAATCTTAAATGAATTTCATTAAAAGAATAAATATGTATATACATTTTTATTATTTTAATCAAACTGAGTAAATGAACATATTAATAAAACAAATGTCCACGACTTTTCCCGATATTTTGTAAATAAGAATTTTCTTCCATGACTTTTCCAGGCCTGTAAATAACCATTTCAAACATCCAGGACTTTTCCAGGTTGTATTTATTTATTTTATTTAGATTGAATACTTTTGTTAATCACTCTTACTTTAATTCATTGATTTTTTGCATCTAATCTTAAATTATTTTTTTTAGCCTCAAGCACTTCTAAAAGGGTCATTTTCATATTCCATGAGCCATTTCAAATTTCCAGGACTTTATTTATTTAGATTGAATACACTTCTTAATCACTCTTACTCTAATTTATTAATTTTTTGCAGCATATCCAATCTTTTTTAAATAATTTGTTTAGCCTCAAGCACTTCTAAAGGGTCATTTTCATATTCCACGAGGAGATCCCACGTCTCCACCCCCTCCTACCTGCTGCCCTCGGGCTCACCTTGTCGTCCAGCTGCTTGTAGAGTTTGGCCAGCTCCACCTCACACTTGTCCTTCTCCACGTCGGTGAGGCGGACGCCCGGCACGCTGGGCGTGGACGCCTGCTTCTCGTTGATGATGTTGTCCAGCGCCTGCACCTCGGCCTTCGCCTTCTCCTTGTCGAACTGCTCGGCCGCCGGCACGCTTTCCCCTGAGGAGGGAGGGAGCGCGGTGAGCGAGAGAGAAACGAGCGCTTTATATCACGCTTCAGGCGCCCGGGACGCCGAGCGCTCACCGTTCCTCCAGCGGTTGAGCTCGTTCTCCAGCCAGGTGACGGTGTTCCTCAGGGTCTTGTTCTTCTCCTTCTCACGCTCGTACTTCTGCTTCCACTGCTCCGCCGTCAGCTCCACGTTCACCGTGACCGTGTTCTTGATGGTCTTTGCTCTGGGAAAACAACATGGTGACCAATGAACAGGTTCATCCACATGACCAATGAACAGGTTCATCCTCATGACCAATGAACAGGTTCATCCACATGACCAATGAACAGGTTCATCCTCATGACCAATGAACAGGTTCATCCTCATGACCAATGAACAGGTTCATCCTCATGACCAATGAACAGGTTCATCCTCATGACCAATGAACAGGTTCATCCTCATGACCAATGAACAGGTTCATCCTCATGACCAATGAACAGGTTCATCCACATGACCAATGAACAGGTTCATCCTCATGACCAATGAACAGGTTCATCCTCATGACCAATGAACAGGTTCATCCACATGACCAATGAACAGGTTCATCCTCATGACCAATGAACAGGTTCATCCACATGACCAATGAACAGGTTCATCCTCATGACCAATGAACAGGTTCATCCTCATGACCAATGAACAGGTTCATCCTCATGACCAATGAACAGGTTCATCCTCATGACCAATGAACAGGTTCATCCACATGACCAATGAACAGGTTCATCCTCATGACCAATGAACAGGTTCATCCTCATGACCAATGAACAGGTTCATCCTCATGACCAATGAACAGGTTCATCCTCATGACCAATGAACAGGTTCATCCTCATGACCAATGAACAGGTTCATCCACATGACCAATGAACAGGTTCATCCTCATGACCAATGAACAGGTTCATCCACATGACCAATGAACAGGTTCATCCTCATGACCAATGAACAGGTTCATCCACAGGACCAATGAACAGGTTCATCCTCATGACCAATGAACAGGTTCATCCTCATGACCAATGAACAGGTTCATCCACATGACCAATGGGTTTCCAGGACTTTAAACCATGGCCGTAGGAACCCTGTGAACATGACATTTCGTTGCCCCGGCGACGCACCTTTGTCCGAACATGAGGGTGGATTTGGTTTCGCACTCGTTGTAGGAGGACGGCGAGCAGCAGATGATGATGGTGGTCCGACAGTTACCACCCAGCGAGTCCTGCAGGATGCGGGTCATCTTGCTGTCCCTGTAGGGGATGTAGGACTGGTGGTGCACAACAAAAACAACAACAACCGCGGGAACTTTTAATGAATGCAAATTCAACGCGGCTCAGAGACGTCGAGCGGGACGCAGCAGACCCCCATGGAGAGTTATAGCTTTCAAGAAGTGGATTTACAGTCAGCTTTAGCATCAGGACATGGGGGGGGGGGGGGATAAATACACGAGCATCAGAAATACACGAGGGCAAAGGGCAAAACTTCCCCTAAGAAATATAATTTAGCCCCCGTAATTACGATAATTTAGAAGCGTTTTATTTGTGTTCTTTGTTTTGTCTTATCTGTAGTGTCTGTACTAGGTAGGCTCATTAAAAAAAAATGTATATATATATATAAATTAATTAATAAATATAATATTTTTCTTAAAAATAAGAAAAAAAAGTTAGAATTGTTAATAGTTGATTAGAAAAATGTAGCGATGAATAGCCAAAACAAAAATACAATTTAATATGATTTTCCGATTTATGTTTTCTGTGTTTTTTTCTTAGAAAACACTTCTATAGATCTATAGACTACTACCTAATAGTCTTATTACTGCCTAATAGTCTTATTGTTGACATTTGTAGGACAATTTCTCATATCCTGTGAACCTAAATAAGTATATTTATTATTTTTGAACAAAGGTTAAATGTTATTTCAAGTTTAAAAAAGTGCCCGTAATTTATTTTTAAATTCCCCTGGATTTCACTGTGGGGAAAAAATGTCCCCCAAAAGAATCTGTAACTGCGAGGTTACAGTCGCCATGACATTAACGAGCCTAGAAGGCGGATGAATGCTCAGTGTTGATGCAAACAGCTGAGCTGAAGCAGTCTGCGGTGATTCCCTGAGGAGTGAGACATCCCTGCACTATAGCAACATTAATATATCTGAGCCCCCCCCCACCCCCCCACCCCCTCACCCGCAGGTTGCTTACAAACCAATTGTTGATTAAAGTGAAATCACACGGAAGCAGAAAGACAAACATTGCTCGGGGGGGAAGTTCTTATCTGCTCAAGTTATTGCTGCGACACAAAGGGCCGTAGATGACGGAGGAAAGCACTTCCACAGAAACGCCACTAATTAAACACACTGCGGTGGCTCCAGGCCGCGACACGGCACACTCCCCATCTGGATGGCTGTAACATCACTCCAGGTTATAATAAATATACGTGTTGCTCTGAGAAGGCGAGAACAAAAACTATTACGATCTGAAGTGAAGATTAAAGCTCAACTGGCGAGACATAAAACCTCAATTAGGAGCCGTTTGCCCCCTAAAAACAGAAAGCTCTCCTCTGAGGACACCGTGTGTAAACATCATCGTGTCGTTCAGATTTACTTTATAACCACACACACACTCACACACACACACACACACACACACACACACACACAGGCACCACTACATCCACAGCATTGGGTTAATACATGCAAATCATATCAGAATAAACAACACTAGGTAGAGGTACTGACCGTCCCTTGTAAAGTATATATATTCGGTTTACACCTCTGTGTATGCTTCCAATTATAAAATGCTTTCCAATTTGGATGACTTGAAGTGTACAGACTGAAAAAAACGTCACACGGCAAGTATATATATATAAATAAATAAATAAAATGTTCTATATATACATAAATATATATATATTTTCTCATTATAAATATATATAAATATATTTTCTATATATAAATAAATAAAAATATAAATGTATTTACACATACACATATATATATACATTAATAAATATATATAAAAATAGACTAACCGTCTCGTCTTCAATTCCATTAAACAAATTAATGTTTAGTTTAACTGAAGTTAATTGCAATCAAATATAACAATCACCAAGTCGTTGTAGTTATGAGATCATAATCATAAGAACTGGGTAATAAAAAACAGAAAGCTCTCCTCTGAGGAAGCCTTTAGTAAATATCGTGTCGTTCAGATTAACTTGATAACCCCCCCCCCACACACACACACACACCATTACATCCACAGCATGGTGTTAACACATGCAAATCATATCAGAATAATCAATACTGGGTGGAGGTACTGACCGTCCCTTCGGCCAGAGCGGAGATGACGTTTCCCAAAGACGACAGAGACTTGTTGATGTTCTTGGCTTCATCCAGCAAAGCGCCCTCTGCCCCCGTTTTACTGACCTGGAAACCACGGACACAAAAGCCCTCACTGTTCAGACACCGTGGGACATTAATGCATTCGCCAACGTTGAGCACTCATCCAGCGATTTCTCCGTCAGGTGGCCCCGCCCCCCACCCGGTACCTTTTCGCTGCCGGCCAGATCCACCAGGTAGAGCTTCCCGCTGAGCTTGTGCTCCGTCTGAGTGTTCTCCTGTTTGACGTTGATGAGGAAGATGCTGTGACTCCTGGAGCTGTGCTCGTTCATGTCTAAGCGAGAAAGAGGAGACGGTTAGACCAGAGGAGGACATTCACAGATTTTATTAGGGGGCAATTTCTGGCCCCACTGAGTGAAATCCAGGGGGCATCTAATAAAGAAATTGGGGGCACTTTTTGAACCTTGTGAAATAGCATTTCAACTTTGTTCAAACTTAATAAATATACTTATTTAGGCTTACAGTATATGAGCAATCATCATAAAAATGGCAATAATAAGACTATTAGGCAATAATAAGACCATTAGGCAATAATAAGACTATTAGGCAGTAGTCTACGGATTCAAAGTGTTGCCTTTGATTATTTTAACAAAAAACAAACCGAAAACATAAATTAGACGATCATATTCAATTTGATTCTTTTTAATTTGTTGTTATTTATTGTTATTAGATTTTTTTTTACAACTGTTAACAATTTATAACTTATTTCTTTGCTTTTTTATAATACAAAATTATATTTATTGATTTTTTGTGTGCGTGCCCACTTAGTATAGGACAGGACACACAACAAAGAACACAAAACAAACGCTATTAAATTATCAGAATTATTAGAGGACATTCTGGGGGCATCTTTTGCCTCTTCTCGTGACATCAGGGGCAACATTATATTTCTTAGGGGCAGTTTTTCCCTTTGCCCTCCTGTATTTCTGACGCTGGGTTAGACCCATGTGGTTAATAAAGAAAAGCAAAAGATTGAACAACAGTCGGCGACTTCGTGACAGAACAGTCATCTTACTTGTGACGGCGACGTGCCGGTTCGATTTGCCCTCATCGATGGTGTCCATGACCTCGTCCGGGCTGCAGACAAACCTCTCAGTGCAGCCCTGAGGGGAAGCAGAGGGAGGGGCTCGGTCGACGGCCTTCAGCAACAGCGTTGACTAGAACATGTGACGGGAAGTCTCACCTTGACGTACGGGACCCGGTTCTTGTCTTCGTGCACCGACAAATTGGTCTTCGACACTGAAGATGAGGAAAATGTTGACTTTTAGAGAGACTTGTAAAGTATATATGTTCGGTTTACACCTCTGTGTATGCTTCCAATTATAAAATGCTTTCCAATTTGGATGACTTGAAGTGTACAGACTAAAAAAACCTTCACACGGCAGGCTTATTTATATATATATATATATCCATATACTTAAATAAATATATAATAATAAATCTATATATATTAATAAATATAGAAAAATAGGACGACTGTCTTCAATTCCATTTAACAAATCATTTTTTTTGTTTTACTGAAGTTCATTGCAATCATATATATATATACACACACACTATATACAAATAAATATATATATTTTCTATTTATACATATAAATAAATATATATATAGATGTAAATACAAATATTTTCTATCCATAAATGAATAAAAATAAATATATATGTATATACATACATACATATAAATATATATATTAATAAATATAGAACGACTGTCTTGTCTTCAATTTCATTAAACAAATACATTTTTCGTTTAACTGAAGTTAATTGCAATCAAATATAACACCAAGTCGTTGTGTTTATGAGATCCCCGCGAGGCGCGGCGAGGGCTGCGGTGTTCGCCGCACGATCAACACTCACCATCCAAGAGATCCCGGATCTTGTCTAAGTAAATTTCAAAATACGAAACCTGTGGACAGAGAAAGAAGCGCGTTATTTAAGAATCCACCTGCGAGATCAGACACCGGCTCGATGATAAAAACATCGGCATTAAAACACGAGGTTTTTAACAAAAAAATACTAAAACGAGGCAGAGAGGAATGAGTCAACGGCATTTTAAAAACGGCGTGAGAACGTTTTGTATTTTCTGAAGAGCAGACATACTAGTCATTAAATCAAGTCATCTCCATTTTTAATTGTCCTTCTTCCCTACACAACAAGTACGCGTCAGCATTATTGTATCGCACAAGTAAACAAACAGTCAGCAAAAAACATAAAAACAGGACAATGTCACTTGTTGAAAATGCTTCGTCATCGCAAACTGCAAAAAGAATCTCGTTGCCCATCGCCACCACTCACTTTGATATGAAACTCCAAGTTCTCATCCATGGAATAGATGTAGTTGAAGATGTCTTGAACTATCCTGGGGATGATGCCCATCCCATCCGTGTCATGGAGATTCCCCTGCAGACAAATTAAAGATGTACATTTTTAGAAACGTAAAGTTTCTTTATAAAATGTTCTCATGAGGTCCTGAGGAGGCATCCTGACCTCCATGGTGTGTGTTTTGCCGGATGACGTCTGCCCGTAGGCAAATATTGTCCCATTGTATCCGTCCAGAACATCTGCGAGACAGAGGGTTATAAATATATATACAGGACTGTCTCAGAAAATTAGAATATTGTGATGAAGTTCTTTATTTTCTGCAATGCAATTAAAAAAACAAAAATGTCATGCATTATGGATTCATTACAAATCAACTGAAATATTGCAAGCCTTTTATTCTGATTTATTGCTGATTATGGCTTACAGCTTAAGAAAACTCAAATATCCTATCTCTAAATATTAGAATATCATGAAAAAGTATACTAGTAGGGTATTAAACAAATCACTTGAATTGTCTAATTAACTCGAAACACCTGCAAGGGTTTCCTGAGCCTTGACAAACACTCAGCTGTTATAAATCTTTTTTTTTACTTGGTCTGAGGAAATATTAAAATGTTATGAGATAGGATTTTAGAGTTTTCTTAAGCTGTAAGCCATAATCAGCAATATTAAAAGAATAAAAGGCTTGCAATATTTCAGTTGATTTGTAATGAATCCAGAATGCATGACATTTTTGTTTTTTTAATTGCATTACAGAAAATAAAGAACTTCATCACAATATTCTAATTTTCTGAGACAGTCCTGTATATTTAAAGGGTGTATTCTGTGTAAACACTCATAAAATCAAAAGTGAGAGCTCACCTTTTACGATTTTCTGGGCGCAGGCGTTGTAGACTTGTTCCTGTGTCGTATTCGACTGGAACACTTTGTCGTACATGTACGGTTTGCTCTGAAGAAGAAGAAGAAGAAGACCGGTTATAGTCCCACAACAGAAGCATCATCGTGTTATTAAAATCAATAATATGTGACTGACACAAAAACTCATGTTTCAACATTTGCTTGTTGACGTTTCAATTTGCACCCCGTCTCATAAACCCCATAATTTCCATGACCTTTCCATGACCTTAAACCACATTTCCATGACCTTTCCGTGACCTTTCCAGGAATTTAAACCACATTTCCATGACCAAACTGAAATCTGAAAGGAACATGTGATGATAACAAATGTCTGTGACTTTTCCAAAACTTTTACGATTTAAGTTTCTTCCAGGACTTTTCCAGGCCTGTAAAAATGACCATTTTAAAACTCCAGGACTTCCCCAGGTTCTCCATGAGCGTCCGAAGTGCGGCCCGACACAGCAGCGTCTCATCCGGGGACAACGTGTTGGAGAAACCCATGAGCGCCCCGTCACGTCTGTGGGGACAACGTGCCGGGCTAAGCCAATCAGGAGAGAGCGGCACAGTGAGAGGTCGTCCCGAAGCAGCCGCCTGGTTCGGATCGTACGATGCGTGACGTTTCTAGTTGGATGAGAACCAAATGAGCCAATAGAGCACGTTTTCCTTTTCACAGCCGTGCTTCCCGGTACGCAGCTGGAGGAGGAGGAGCAGCAGGAGGCGCAGCAGGAGGAGCAGCAGGAGTCAACGCCGCTGCTGCGCTCATCGGTCATGTGCTCTCAATGCACGAGGAGACATTCTACTCATCGCTCTAATCCTTCACACAAATCCACCATCGCACTAAACATGCCGTCAAGAGATGTGACAACTACGGGAGCATGGCCGGATCTTTTATGTGATAAGAAAGCCTCAAACGGAAGGAGAAGGACGCGTGATGAATAATTCACCTGCCGCACCTCGCCCTGCGCCGGCAAAACAAAATCCTCGCCTCACGATTTTTTAGGGGGGAATTTTTACCCCCATTGACTGAAACTCAGGGGCATTAAAAAAGAGAATCGGGGCACTTTATGAACCTTTTGAAATAACATTTAACCTTTATAAAAATAATAAATATATATTATTTAGGCAATTGTCATAAAAATGCCAATAATTCAAAATTCAAAGTGTTTTCTTCGATTTTTTTGGGGAAAAAAAAAAAAAATTCATATTCAATTGTATTCATATTTCTTTGTGGTTATTTATTGATATTACATTGTTTAAACAACTATTAACAATTACAACTTATTTATATTTATTTGTTATAATATTTTTGTGTACAATACAGATTGGACGGACAAAACAAAGAACAAAAAACTTAATTATTATTAAAAATATTAATTATTAGAGCACATTATGGGGGCATTTTTTGCCCCTCTCCTTATGTTTCTTCGGGTCAGTTTCCCGGGCGTGCCGCTCCTGGCGCCAAAGCGGCAGCACCAAAGGCTGCAGCGGCGAGCGGCTTTTGTTCGGCGTCTTTAGAAGGCGTCCCCGCTGCCGCCGAGGCCACGCCCTCGATTGTGTCCGAGACGGATACAAATGCGAGTGACTCAGTCGCCCTGGATAAGAGGGTCTGAAAAAAACCAAAAAGTACATTGCCACGATGATTGCCCCCCCACCCTGCAGAGATTGCCCAGTGCCTTCCTCTGATTGGTGGAACAGCCGGTCACCAGGAAACACCGCGGGGGGGTTCCCCCAAGAGGCCTCAGACGCTGCTGGACTTTAAGGGGAGACACACCACTTTTTAGTTTAATTTATTTTCAATACCTTTTTTTTATTATTTATTATTTATTGTTATGTATATGTTTTTTATGGGTTTTTTTGTTTCCTTATTTATAGTCTTTAAATTGCTCGATTAATGCAAGTGGATATAATTAATAATAATAATAATTTAGACTTGTATAGCGCTTTTCTGGTACACAAAGACGCTTCGACTTCGGGTGTCTTGAGAAGCACTATAAAAAAATAAATGATTATTGTTATTATTATTTTCACAGGGGACAAGAGACAAACGGAACAAAACAAAAAGAAAAGAGACAAAACAAACAGACGTATGGAACAATGAGGAAGGAAAGCAGACTGGAGGAGCTGTGGGGGTCGTATCGGGGTCAGGGGTCAGCAGGGGAAAGAGTTGGAAGAGGTGTGTTTTGAGGGCTTGCTTAAATATTGGTGTGTGTGTGTGTGTGTGTGTGTGTGTGTGTGTGTGTGTGTGAGAGAGAGTTGAAGGTCAGAGAAGGTGGGATAGTAAGAATAAGCTTCTCCATCATTATCCGTCACTACAAGCGTCTCACAGCCAGTTGTTGACGTTGGGTTTTGGTTCTTACACATGTTGACCGATGGATTTCCAGGACTTTAAAACAAATGTCCATGACCAAACTGAAATCTCGGTATAAACATAAAAAATGTAGTACATTGTGCGTATTGAGAGCGTACGCCGGATTATATTTTAAGCGTCTTTCTTTAAAAAACATAATAATTATTTCAACCTCGGTGTAAATGATGTGATTATAACACATTTCCAAAACTTTTATGATGTAATTTTTTTCCATGACTTTTCCAGGTTTTCCATGACCGTACAAACCCCGTTTATAATTTTCTTTTCTGATTGTGTATCAAACTGCCTTATTGTATATTTGTTTTGGGAAGGGGGGGGGGGGGCTGTAATGTGTATCACCATGTGGCCGTGTGATATGTTATCCTTTCACTCGTTATTTGTGAGGTCCATTGTACTTTAAGTCTTGTTTTTTAATTTCTACAAATAAAGTAGACACGCCAGTCGAGCCCAGACGGCTTCAGGCTGCAACCCGTGCGTCCGTCACAATGTGACGCTCCGCCCTCTGAGCGGGCCGGGTCCCGTCCAGCTCGCCCGCTATGAGCTGAAGACCTCGAAATAGTGTCAGCAGAAGTGTTGAAGGAGGCGGCGCCGCACCAGAGAGCGCCGCGCCGCCTCGTCGTGCTCCCACCGCGACCGCCCAGAGGACGCCATTCAGAACCGCTCGGTCCAAACCTGCCACTCCGTCAAGGACATTCAGGATCAGTTTCTATTGCCTGGTGAAGTCTTTTAAAGACACGTAAAGACAAAGTTCACACTGGAAGAGAGATAATGTCTGACGGGAGGACGAATGTTTAACCACGATTAACGAGTCACAACGAGACGCCGTTGGCTTTCGCATGTTGGGCACAGGGTTCTCACGCATGTTGACCGGCGGAGTTCCAGGACTTTAAACCAAATGTCCATGAAAACTGAAATCTCGGCACAAACATGAACAATTTAGAAAATGTAGCGTATTGAGAGCCTACGCCGGCTCATATTTTGAGCGTCTTTCTTTAAAAAACACATTAATTATTTAAAACTCGGCTTAAATGATCATGTGATAACACATTTTCGTGACTTTTCCAAAACTTTTGTGATTTAAGTTTCTTCCATGACTTTTCCAGGCCTGGAAACGACCATTTGAAAACTCCATGACTTGTCCAGGTTTTCCACGACCGTAGGAACCCTGATGCGCGGCTCGGGTTGCCGGCCGCCGTTTCCGCCGTTGTTGCGCTCCCGATGTCGTCGAGTCGTGCGGTAGACGTGAGCCTGTTCACGCCGTAGAGCCGAGGCACGAACGGCGTCGAGTAAACCGTCGATTCAAAAACATCGGCTACTTCGTACGTCCGTGATGCGCGATTTGAAAATTCACCGCAGGAGGAATTCTTTGTTGATTCAGTCAAATGGAGGCAGCATGGCACTAGATACGGGCACCTCCTTCCTTCCTTCCTTCCTTCCTTCCTCCCTCCTTCCTTCCTTCCTTCCTTCCTTCGTTTATTCCTTCCTTCTTCGTTTCTTTCTTTGTTTGTTTGTTTATTCCTCCTTCCTTCCTTCTTTCCTTCATTTCTTTCTTTCTTTATACTGCTGAGCGGCCCTCGCCTCCGGTCACGCCACTTAACTCTTCACTTAAAGACAAGTAACTCTTCACTTTAAATACACTCGTCACTTTAAACTGGTTAAAGTTATGAACTCGCCCGTCTGTGCACTTTATCTTATATTCATATTCTTATTTCTCGCACAGTTTTGACTGTCGTTGATTGTTGTTGATGTTATTGTCTATCGTCCCACCGCCCGCCGTGACACATTCCTTGCATGTGAACACATAAATGGCAATAAAAGCTTCTGATTCTGCTCTTTCTCTCTCTTCCATCCAGAAATCACCCTTTTTATTTCATTTGTTTCCGTACATGATGTTTTTCCAGGTCACCCATGTTGTTTTATAGCCATTTCCTCACGTGTTTGTCATACTGTGTCGTATCTGTGTCGTTGTGTGTCCGGGTCATCATTGTCAATGAGAATTGGTCCTTAATTGATTTTATATATTAACTATAACGTGTCCAGTCACTTAAGGACAGCAGAAAGAGAAGAAAAAATACAACCGAGCTGCATATAAATTGACATTTCCACTGCCAATGACATCATTATGACATGATCAGTCAAGGAAGCTTATTCACTATGTCATACTCAATATATATATATAAATATATATATATATATATATTGATACCAACTGGTCGGCTACGTTAGCTTTAATTAGGCAACAGTATTAAACCACCAAGGCCGGCTAATCTGTCTCCGACCAGCTGGCCTCGCCCGCCCGCTAGCTTCGATCAAAACCTGTCTTAACGTCAACATGATCAATAACTCAATCGTGTACATATGCTTATCGATTAATGTCGAGGTAATGCGAGTGTACATATTGTTTAGGGGTGTCTTTGTTGAGTGACAGCTCGCTAGCCGTGACAGGGCAACAGGAGGACACGGAGAGAAAGACCAACAAAGTGACATTTCTATACGCCAAGAAACAAGTCAAGTGGCGCTTGGAAATGTCGACTTCCAGGACGTGGAGCGCGAGTGAGGGTCGTCTTCGTGTTGGTGTGTTCAGGGCCAGCGGGTCAGTGAGCTCACGAGCTACCAGACAGTCAAAGATGGCGGCCCGCCGGGGGCCATGCAGCGGGCTCCGTGGACGCGGGTCCGGGCTGAAGAGCCTCGGCACCAAACGACTCACCGCGATGATGACGTCGTCCTCCCCCTGGAACTTGGGGATGTATCTGTCGCCTCGGACCACCTCGGAGCTGTTCAGGGGCCTGAAGCGGCACACCACCTTGATGGTGCACTCCGCCGGGTCGGCCATCTTCCGCGGATCGCGAATGGAAATTCACCGATAGGAAAAAATAAAAAAAAGTGTGTATCCTGAATCTTTGGTGGTGGTGGGGAGGGGGAGGGGGGAGGGGGAGCACCTCGGGTCCCGGTCTAAGGTGCTGGGACGGGCGGTAATCTGTCCGGCACGCGACGCGAATCCTTGTTTTTCTTTCCCTCTCCGACCTCAGGACGCCATGTTGCCGGTGGATCCGCGGCCGCCTCGCCCCTCCTGCCGCTGTGGATGTGGATCACGATGACGTCACCCCGGCGCTCCCCTCCTCGCGCTGTCCGGCTGTTGTAAAAAGAAAACATTGACCACATAAGTAAATAACATTTTATTCAGAATATATAGGACGGTACACAAATAGAGCAATGACAAAATAACAATTGTTATTTCACACGAGAGACAAATATTACAAAACATGTATTGCTTTTTTATTTTATTTTTTAAATTCTATTTTATTTATAATATTCATATATAGAGAGATAAATAAAACGTCCTCGCTCTGTCCGGCTGTTGTAACAAAAAAATATTGACCACATGACGGTACACAAATAGAGAAATGACAAAATAACAATTGTTATTTCACACGAAACACAAATATTACAAAACATGTATCGTTTTTTTTATTATTATTTTTTTAGAATATTTTATTTCTAATATTCATGTATAGAGAGAGATAAATGAAACACTTTTTTGTAGCATCATTTGAATATTTTATTTATAATATTCATATTTAGAGAGAGATAAATATTTAGAAAAGCGCTTTAGAAGTCCGAATTATTATTATTATATAAATGAAAGGCATTTTTTTCGTTATTGCAGTACTGTTTATGTTATTGCAGTTCTCAACAATCAACCAGTGTATTTTCTAAAATACCACATCTTAATACATTGTTGTGGGGCCTGAGCTTGTTCACCTCTCCACTATATTATTTAGCTTTTTATGTTTTTCTCATGTTGCAAAATGGGACTGCAAATTGCATTTTGTTTCACAACCCTGTGTTGTACAATGACAACAAAAATAAACCTTGTAATCTTGAATAAAAAGACATTGTCTTGAATAAAAAGCACATTGTCATGCTTTATAACCTGTACAACTCTGTTGACCCATTGGGAAGTCCCTCAAAGCATGCGCTGCAGAAAGGCCGTAGAGTACAACCTACAAAAAAAGAAACACGATTTTCGATTTAAAAAATGCGACCATAAAAACTGCCTCTTAGATTTTAACGTTTCCCTGATTGTAAGTGCGTTAAAGCTTCATTGAAGCCCTGACACAGACGATGATGTCACAGGGTGGAAGACATGCTTTGAGGAAAATACATTATGGAGTAAATGATGAACACTGGCGCTATTTTTGAACCCAAAAGAGGATATTGCCGTATAGCCTGTGACTCAGCTGTCGCTGGGAGAGGGAGCTGCAGCTGTGAGACCTCCTCTTAAATAAAAATGCATCATGTCTGACCTCACTCAACTCAACAGATGCCATAATGGAGCAAAAGCCACGGCAAACACATTTTCTGGCCCCTCCCTGAAGCACTGAGGGATATCCTTTTTCATGTTGGAGCGCTAATCCAAATACCAGTTCTACTGGCCCGCTGCTGCAGCGACAGGGTGTGGTGCTCCTGAGTGAGCTGACAGGGTCGTCTGGTTGTCCCTGAGCAACAAGTCCCCGAGGACCACGATGCCTCCTCTTCATCGTTGACTTGGCGGGGAAAATAAACAGGAGGGTTATTCCGTAATATGAGCATGGTCTTGTATATATTTCTTTACACATTCTGGTACTTTAGAAAGAGAAAGCCGGCTCAGTGACATATTCATAGGAAACGCTCCGCCCCTCCCCGACTGTGTATCAAAGGGCTAAGCGTTCAGCTCAGCCTATTAGGTAACAGCTGTCCATGTCTTGGTTATTAGAGTATTATTGCGGGATGATTGACTTTCATTGGGAATTCGTAAGACTGCAGGCAGCGACGTGTTTGGGGAATAACGTGACGTGAATATTTGCCTGTCGTGCTTAATTGGTGCCATGTCTATTATTCCGTGATGTCATGCTACATTGGGGAAGACTTCGGTTCTTCCGTTCGGTTTCTCAAGTACTTGGAAATTAAAGGTATATCGGGGGGGTTGCACACATATCCCTGATGCCCGGGGTGGATAAGATCTGCCCGGAGATGCTGACGGGTCAGATGGAGCGGGAGATGGACAGCAGTAAAACAGGCGGTGCACCGGACCGTCTTGGTGAAGAGGGAGTGTGAAAGTGAACATGCAGATTCTGAATTTAAAGCTGATAACACAGAATTAAATTGTCATTTCTATGGGCGTACATGAATATATCTCTATTTATATACATGTACCTCCAGGGGCCTTTCTGGGGCCATATGGTCTGCTGGCTGTGGTGTGTTAGGTGCATCTGTTCTGCTGAGAGCTCAGTCGGTCTTTGAAATGGAAGGCATGGAGAACACTCCAAAGGCCTTTATTAAAGTATTCTGCAGCTTATTTAATCATCACCAGACATTCTTGTGTAGACAGAGGTAGCGTTTGTCCTCAGGGAAAATCCTCCAGTCGTCTTTGTTGACACGACACTGTGACAGCTTTCTAGCCGTCACTAGTAGGTTCTCCCTGTAAGCACCACGGAATGAGCAGTCAGAGTGATATTTGGGAATATATTTTATTATTCCGGAGCGCAGACAGTGTCTCTGCTCGGCGCTCCACTCCCGTCTCCAGTCCATCCAGCTCCTTTAAAGACAAACACAGATACACAACCACAGATTGTCATCAGCTGGACTGATTACCCATCAGTCCAGCTGATGACAATCAGACACCCTGAACCACCCCCCCGCTCCACCCACTCTGCAGCCAGGCCTAAACACACCCCGCCGCTACAGACACACAGAATAACTGGTTTTGTGTTTGATTATTCTCGGCACCAGGATGAACATTAAGAAGAGACACATGAGATTCTCCTCCATACGTGTTTAAATAATGCTTTCGGTGCGGATTAGTTATTCTATGGATGGTGCATGGACCTGTACTTGTATAACACATTGACATTGGCTAGCTAGCGGAGGCGGGGATCGGACAGCCGGTCCTCTGATTAAAGGACGACCCTGCTCACCACTGAGGCACAGTCGAATAGGTTTTGTTTCAAGAAATGTGGGCAGGGTTTGGTCAAATTAGGAAAAGACATATACAAAACTAGAACGGGCACTAGGTAGAGCGCATACCTTTCCCGCAGACACATTTTGGCATTAGTTGCGTGCCAATTGGATACAAATTGACCGCGCTATGGTAAAAAGAAGATGTTGACCTTTTCATGACCTTGACCTTGACCTTTGACCCGATCGATCCCAAAATATAATCAAATGGTCCCCGGATAATAACCAATCATCCCACCAAATTCCATGCGATTCGGTTTAATACTTTTTGAGTTATGCGAATAACACGCATACAAATATATACACAGCCGTCAAAACATTACCTTCCACATTTTCAAGGCGACGTTAAAGACGCAAAGATCAGTTTGTCGTACTTGACGATAACTGAAACTTTATACACTCATTTTGTCCGTTCTTGTGTTCCAGCGTTTGTCTGTCCTTCGTCGTCTCGCTGATGATCCGGACGGGAAGGAGCGTGACGAGGAAGACGAGCGGACAGCTGTTGAGCTGAGGACGTCTGCAGTGACAACTTAGAGTCACCATAATTTAGACATTTTAGTTCAAGTAAACAAATTGTTGTTTGGGGCACTTTGATGTTCTTTTTGTCAGGAATAGTGTAATTCTAACCTCAAATTATCTGTGTCCTGAAAATGAGAAAATGAAGATCTCTTCATGTACTTGTAGTTAAGTCACGCTTTCATTACCGTCCCAATATGACTCTTATTTTCAATAATTATCGCCAGACATTCTTGTGTAGACAGAGGTCGTGTTTGTCCTAAGGAACAATTATCCAGTCGTCTTTGTTGACACGACACACAGAATAATTGGTCTTGTGTTTGATTAATCTCTACACCAGGAAGTAGGCCAGTTAGGAAAAGACACATGACCACAGTCATATCGGTATTGTTTCAAGACATGTGGGCAGGGTTTAGTCAAATTAGGAAAAGACCTCCGTTTGTAGTTCTTATTTCCACTTAAACATCTTGAGATGAACGGACAAAGGAGAAGAAATGAGAGCCAGAAGAGGGCTGCAGACAGAGGACATTGGGCCAGTAAAAAAGAATATATGCTGGTTGTTGCAGGAAATGTGGTCGGCCTGGGCAACGTGTGGAGGTTTCCTTACCTCTGCTACAAGAACGGTGGAGGTGAGCAAACAGATTCTGAACTTCGAGCTGATAACACAGAATTAACTTGTCATTTCTCTGGGCGCACATGCATATATCTCTCTTTATACACCTGTAGGGGCCTTTCTGGTGCCATATGTTCTGATGGCTGTGGTGTGCGGGGTACCTCTGTTCCTGCTGGAGAGCTCCGTCGGCCAGTACACACAGGAAGGATTCATCACCTGCTGGAGGAAGTTGTGTCCTCTGGCACAAGGTGAGTTCATTTGCACTGAGATAAATGATGCAGTCAGGTGAAGAACAAATAAAAACATCATACTTTGTACACAATACTAGATTTTTAACCGCAGAAAATAGATATTTTTCTTTCGTTTTGTTTTTTAGGAATTGGATGGGCACAATTGGTGACAAAACTTTACGACTTCAGCTACATAATAGTACAAGTCTGGGCTCTCTTCTACCTGGTGTTCTCGTTCAGAGCCCAGCTGCCCTGGACCACCTGTGGGAATACCTGGAACACAGGTCAGACGTCCTTTCTGCAGCTGGAACACTGTCAAGGCAACACAATATACGGCTGTAGATTTTGGAAAGAAAGATATCTAAGTTTTTAGATTAGATTAGATTCAACTTCATTGTCATTACAGATGTACAACTACAGAGCAACGAAATGCAGTTTGGCATTCAACCAGAAGTGCAACAGAAGAAATCATAATAAATACAGGATATACAGATTATAGTAGATAAAGCGCTATACAAGAGAGCGGCTGAAGACCCGGTCCTATTGGTAATAAATTAGACAAAACAGTAGACAGTTCAAATTAACATTAAATAATGCGGAGATATAAACATAAACTATCTGGGGTTGCTAGACTAGTGCAACTATTCAGTGCATATTGACTTGAGAGTGCAACAAATGACATAAAGTGTCTCCAGTGCGGATAGAGTGGTGTTACAAATTAAAATAGAATTTTCAAAACACCTTGTATACTTGTAACTGGCACTTTTCTACAAATAATTAGTTTCACCAATTTTCAATTCATGTCATTTCTCTGCTATTTGATTTAAATTCAGTAATATACACTACCGTTCAAAAGTTTGGGGTCACCCAGACAATTTCGTGTCTTCCATGAAAACTCACTTTTATTTATCAAATGAATTGAACATTTCATAGAAAATATAGTCAAGACATTGACAAGGTTAGAAATAATGATTAATATTTGAAGTATTCATTTTGTTCTACAAACTTCAAGCTCAAAGGAAGGCCAGTTGTATAGCTTATATCACGAGCATAACTGTTTTCAGCTGTGCTAACATAATTGCACAAGGGTTTTCTAATCAGACATTAGTCTTCTAAGGCGATTAGCAAACACAATGTACCATTAGAACACTGGAGTGATAGTTGATGGAAATGGGCCTCTATACACCTCTGGAGATATTTCATTAGAAACCAGATGTTTCCACCTAGAATAGTCATTTACCACATTAACAATGTATAGTGTGTATTTTGATTAATGTTATCTTTATTGAAAAACAGTGCTTTTCTTTGAAAAATAAACACATTTGAATGGTAGTGTACATATATATATAAACATCACATGTTTGGTTGTTTATCTTTTTATTTTGTTTCACTCTGATAATTTATATTTTGACTACGTTAACGTATTATTAATGTCTTTTAGAGAACATTAAACTGCCCTCGGGTAAAGAAAAAACGTGCCTCGCTTATATTTGTTTAAATATGTGATCATTTAATTGTTTTCATTTCTAAATCAAACAGTCTATTTCCTCTGAACTAAACCCCGAGAGAGGCAACGCGAAGCGCATGAGGAGAGGAGGAGGAGCAGCAGGTTGGGGGTTGCATTTACGGCAAGAGGTTTCTTTTAATGTGTGAACTCAGTTTATTGAGCTTAAAGTAAATATATAAAATGCTTTGGATGAATTGTTTGTCCTTCAATCTGATGAGGAACCGTAACTCACGATGCTAAATAACTCAATTCACTTCCCTTCCTCTTTTGATGTTCAATGTTTTTTTTGATACTAATGCAGAAAAACCAATAAAAGTGCAGATAGAGATGACCTTTACATTACATTACCACAGGTGGCAGCAAATGGCCCTTACCATGACCCCAATATGGCCCGCCCATTTGATGGCCCCTGACGAGCTAGGATGAACGACACGATCGCCTTTCCAGTTTTTGCCAGATACTAATTGCGAAAAAATGTTCTTATGTACAATACTCCTACGCTCGGATAAACAATAATCAAATGCAAAGAGAGTTATTTAACAATATGTTTGGGAATAGTCATTTACCACATTAACAATGTATAGTGTGTATTTATGATTAATGTTATCTTTATTGAAAAAACAGTGCTTTTCTTTGAAAAATAAAGACATTTCTAAGTGACCCCAAACTTTTGAACGGTAGTGTATGCTCTGACAGTTGTCCCGTAATCTCTGTCAAGGTGAAGGCTGTTTGGGAGGTTCACATTGTAACACGCCCTGTTTGTATAAGAGTATTTACCTTCATCATGTGCTTTCTCTACAACAGAGAACTGTGTGGGTTCTCATATTCTGGATTCTTCCTCATCAAATCTCACAATAAATGCGACCGTGCTGAAAAACGGCACCTCTGCTGCCACTGAATTTTGGGAGTGAGTCTAAATTATTTACATTCAGCCTCTACAGAAGCTTCACAACCTTCCTGGTTCGCAATTGTTATGTCGTTAAAATAGCTCCTGACGAGAATGCTCAGCTTTTCAGACTTTGGCCACGAGCTGAATTTATGTGAGGACGCTGATTGGCTAAATTGCATGTCACTTTTTTTTATAGATTTAATCAGTAATTGGCTAAACTGCTTCTTAGACCCGCCTCTTTTGGGCCAAATCGATTTGGCCCCAGCGCAGCTGAGACATGCAGACAGGAGGCGAGGGCGTGCAGAGAAAGCATCCATTTAGAAGATATCCTATTTTAGAAATATTACTGGCTATATTCCATTTTCAAAAACACACATTTTGACAATTTGTATAATTTATTATTAATATTATTTAAAACAAATTATGAATAAAAGATACAACTTTACTTTCTAAAACGTTGCACTCGCGAACATGACTTATTGCCTCTTGTTATTTCACGGGTTCCCCCTCAACGTCCCTTCAGGCGGCGGGCGCTGGGCGTCTCCGGAGGCATTGAGGAGCTGGGCAGTGTGAGGTGGGAGCTGGCGCTGTGTCTTCTGGCCTGCTGGGTGTTCTGCTACTTCAGTATCTGGAAAGGTGTCAGATCTTCTGGAAAGGTCAGAGGAAACATTTGAATTAGAACTTTGTCATACAGAAACCATCATCGTGCGTTTCCGTATTTTCATTACATAAGCTGTTACAAATAGTTTCATACTATGTTCTTGTATTTCTTTCAGGTCGTGTACCTCACTGCCACGTTCCCCTATGTGATGCTTCTGATACTGCTCGTCAGGGGTTGTACTCTACCTGGAGCTTGGGACGGGATCTACTACTACCTGTATCCAAACCTGAACCGCCTGGCTAACCTGGAGGTATCTTGTTGTTGCATGTCTGATATATTGACAGTCATCCTCGACGAGGCGAGAGGAAGGCCTGAGTCCGGCAGCACTGTCTGTACGAGCGAGGCCTGCTCCTCTGGTGTGGTGGAGAGGCTCGTGCCTCAAAGACCCTGAGAATGCTTAGCTTCCAGAAGCTCCAATCAAGCGGGATTGATTGAAGCTTCAAGTTCTCAGGTGGGGGGCCTGACGAAATACGGCACAATTTCCCCCAAAGACACGGGAGTGGCCCAACATCTTCTTTCAAAGAAACGACAAGAGAGCCACTAATCAAACATCCAACGTTTCTAGAGAAATCTCCAGTTACTGCTCACACCACTCTGGGTGAAAATCTGCTGAAAGGTAAAGCAAATAAGTGATCTTGAGCGTGACAAAACATCTGGCATTACAACTTTCCATTAACAGGTTTTTATTTACTTTTTTACTACTAAAACCGTTGGCAGTTTTGTTTGGGCGGCTATAATCGGATAGTGGAGCTAGCACGTTAGCTGCTATTTGCTAAACTGTGTCTTCTCTAATATTAATGTTCCCACCGCGTCGGAAATGTTGGAACTTGCTATCGTTTCTTTTGGTTCTGCCATATTTGGCCCAAACCTCTTTGATTCCTTTGGTTTTGTGGAGAATCTGCCTTGTTGAAGCCAGAAGTCCACCTAGTGGTGACCCTAAGAACTGCAAGTTCCAAGTTTCATGTGCGGGCCATTACTTTTAGAATTTTCTGCGGGCCAATAAAAAATGGGCCACAGGCCGCAGTTGGCCCCCGGGCCGGACTTTGGACGCCCCTGTCATATAGGATGTGTGACCAGAAGTAATCATTACACACAAATTAAAACACAGGAACAACACAATCAATGAATATGACAGAGTGCATGAAGAGTTGGTAGTCGGCATATTCCACGATCCATCAGGCCGATGGAGGTAGAGAGGAGGAGTGGGCGGAGTCTCAGCAGGGCCATGGCGTAGTTGGTCGTAGTCATATTCTATATACAGTATGCTGTCTTTACGGTGTGTTCCGTTGATGCGTTTCCTCATGAAGTTGAGGTGTAACGGTTCTCACGGGAAACAACTAAGACTTTGAGTGGCGTTCTGTCCTACTTTTGTTCGTAGGAAGTTCGGAAAGCTTAAATTCCGAGTTATCATGAACGCAGCATAAATTGTTGGAGAGAGAAAAAATGGACAAAGGCTGGAACACTTTATTGGCTCCAGAAGTCACCTGATGAAGGATGGAACTGTTTTCCTTCAGTCGGGAGATGAAGACGACAACATAAACAGTGTTGATATCGCAGTGCTAGGACAAAGTCAAGATCATCGTGATAAATACTAATGTATAAGTCATACTGCTTATATGAATACAGTATTTCTTTGTGGTATAACAGGTCTGGATAGAGGCAGGATCTCAAATATGCTTCTCCTACAGTCTGACTGCAGGGGTTCTTAGTGTCCTGGGCAGCTATAATAAGTACAACAACAACAACTATAAGTAAGTATACGCTGCAAAACACTTAAGTTAGAATATGTAGTTTTCAATAATTGGGTTTTGATAATAACCAACCAGCACATTGATTGATTGATATATTTATTTGTCGTTTGCCAGAGTACAGGTACAAAAGCATCGAAATTACAAGAAAGGGTGGATGAAAGATTACAGCATAACATGAGGGAAGAAGGCGAGAAAAAACACCAACCCCCCGACTATGCCCCGAGAGGGGTACAGTGTGGGAGCAGGAAAAAAACACCTTAGCACATAAGCACATACATTTTAGACATGACTTGCAACGAGTAGGAAGGGGGGGGAGGTAATCCAACAACTGGGTGATCTAAGCCCATCCATTGGGGGCAGAAGGTAACCAGCACCGACAAGCAGCCAGCCGGTCCGGCGCCATCACAGCAGCGCCAGCCACAGCCCCGTCCGGTCACACTGGGGGTAAAAAGCAGGCGAAGGCGTGGGATGGGGGTAGTGAATGCAAATCAGTATTATTGAAAGTTCGTGTGTGCGTGTTCTGGTATGTCGTCCTCCCCCAGGCCACAACAGACAGAGTTCTCAGTCCGCAAGATGGTCGTTGCCATGGAGATAGCCTTGAAAGGTCCTGGGAGAAACAACCACAGGTGTCTGTGGATAGGGGGAAGGGAATGAGAGAGGTTCTCACTTCAGCGATCTTCAGGGGAGTTGTTGTTCCAGTAACGGCCTTGGCCAAGGCACCGTTCTGGTTGAGGGAGCCGAAGCAGATAAGATTGGGATTGTTTGGTCTTCCAGCAGCTACATCCAATTTGCGCACCTACTATTCCACCACTTTCCTCCCATTTTCAAATCGATCCAATTTCGTCGGGCAGCCTTAGGGGGCTTTTAACGGCTGTCACCGTTTCCTTAATTTTCCGATAAACCAGGGCAACGCCAAATCCAAACAGCAGAAATCCTGTAATCATAGTTCGAATAGGTAGATGTCATCTACGTCCTCCACGGAAAGGGCTGCTAGGCACACGACACGTCCATCCTGGAACCAGCTGCAACGTCCCGGCAGGTCGGGCAGGTTCCCCCGAACCCAAGCTTCTCGTCGAGAAGACGGTGTCAATTGCGTTGAGAGACCAGTTGATCAGATGATCAGTTGATCGGTCCATGGTTTTTAGTTCGAAGAGCGATGAGGAGAGAGTCTCTCAAGTATAAAACAAGACAAGACATGACGAGAGAAGCCAAGCAGGGAAGGGAAGGTCATGGGGAGGAGAGGGAGAGAAAATGCGACCGCCTTCGAAGAGAGCCAAAGAGAGAAACCTCTTTTTCTCTTCACATTGTTGTTTAACTGTCAACATGTGAGCAGCCGGTCTCCCTGTGCCCTCTAGGGACTGCTTCTGGCTCTGTCTACTCAACAGCGGGACCAGTCTAGTTGCTGGATTCGTTGTCTTCTCTGTGCTCGGCTTCATGGCTCAGAAACAAGGCGTCGCTGTCGAATCCGTGGTGGAGTCAGGTGAGGACTTGATATGATGACGGACTCTCATATAATCCAGGAAGATGACGTCGTCTTTCTTGTCATTTCCAGGTCCAGGTTTGGCCTTCATCGCGTACCCTCAGGCCACAGCTATGATGCCGTTTCCACAGTTCTGGACCGTCTGTTTCTTCCTGATGCTCCTTCTCCTGTCTGTCGACACACACGTGAGATGTTTGTGTTGTATTTCCTATGAAGTCATTCATGACCAAGTAGTTTCAGGCACCGACAGCTCAACGCTTTACCCCCAGTTTGTGACGGTGGAGTGTTTCACCACCACGATAAGCGACTTGTTTCCGAAGCTGCTTCGTCAACCGGGAAGACACGAGCTGCTCGTCCTCTTCGTCTGCTCGTCCTGCTTCCTCCTCAACCTGCTGTTGGTCACCGAGGTGAAGACACACGTTTTCGTGAGGGTACTTTCAAACATCTATTGTAAACTAAATGATTTTTTAAAATAATGCTTTCTCGTATCGTTTCATCCTGCTGCAGGGAGGGATTTACATTTTCCTGCTGATTGATTATTACACCATCAACAGAATGTGCCACTATTTCTTGGCTTTATCCGAGTGTCTGGCTCTGGCCTGGATTTTTGGTATGTAAATGATCTGACTGATATATATATATATGATATACTGATATATATACAGGACTGTCTCAGAAAATTAGAATATTGTGATGAAGTTCTTTATTTTCTGTAATGCAATTAAAAAAACAAAAATGTCATGCATTCTGGATTCATTACAAATCAACTGAAATATTGCAAGCCTTTTATTCTTTTAATATTGCTGATTATGGCTTACAGCTTAAGAAAACTCTAAAATCCTATCTCATAAAATTTTAATATTTCCTCACACCAAGTAAAAAAAAAGATTTATAACAGCTGAGTGTTTGTCAAGGCTCAGGAAACCCTTGCAGGTGTTTCGAGTTAATTAGACAATTCAAGTGATTTGTTTAATACCCTACTAGTATACTCTTTCATGATATTCTAATATTTAGAGATAGGATATTTGAGTTTTCTTAAGCTGTAAGCCATAATCAGCAATATTAAAAGAATAAAAGGCTTGCAATATTTCAGTTGATTTGTAATGAATCCAGAATGCATGACATTTTTGTTTTTTTAATTGCATTGCAGAAAATAAAGAACTTCATCACAATATTCTAATTTTCTGAGACAGTCCTGTATATATAAATATACATATATAAATATATATATGAATATATATATAAATATATATATAAATTAGTGCTGTGAAAAATAACGAGTTAACTCAGTTAATTAAATTACAGGATTAATTAGTTTTTGTTTTTTAACGCATTTAACGCATGCGCAGAATGAGCTTCCAATCCGTCTGTTGTTGGTCGTCTCTAACCAGCAGCATGTCATTCTGTCTCTAGTGTCGCGTTAACACGACTCCGATCTCCGTCTCGCGCGCCGCAGAGCTCGGATGCCGGCGTGTGGGCGCACATCGGGACGAAAAAAAGTCACTTGCACCCCCCCCCGGTCAACAACTCTTCTCTCGGCTCGCGCGGCAGAGCTCCGATGCTGGCGCGCGCACTGGTGAGCAAGTTATGTGCCCCCCTGTGTATAAATGCAGGGCTCTCAAGTGTCACGCATTGAGCGTGAGACTCACGCATTTTTCGGTCTTAACTCACGCACTCCCGCCACACATCGTATATGTCGATCGCGGTCGCCGCAGAGTTCCGATGCCAGTCTGCGCGCATCGGGACGGAGCAAAGAAAAGTCACCCCCCCCCCCCCCCCTGATTAAAAATTTTAATCGTTTCACAGCCCTAATATAAATATATATATATATATATCTTGAAATATATATATATATATATATAAATATATATATATCTGTGTGTACCTGCTTTGGAGGCAACTCCCTTCGTTCTGACATCTCCAGAACTCGGTTGACGCACCAGGTAGAGATGTGCTGATCGTATAAGAACCCGGTCTCACATGTGACTCTGGATCAGGTGCTGATCGTTTAATCAACATCATTGAGGACATGGCGGGACAGAGACCGTCGGTTTTCTTCAAGCTGTGCTGGAAATACATCATTCCTCTGCTGTCGCTGGTGAGTTGGAAGGACTCCTCTTCCCTCCCTTGATTCAATGAGCCGTACTTAAAGCCTTCGCTCTGTTTCATTCCAATAAAACTCTCTGCACCTTCACAGATGTACTTAATCGTGTACATTGTTGACTACAAACACCTCAGCATCAACGACTGGTACACTTACCCCGACTGGGCGTACGCACTGGGATGGACCATGACGCTGTCCTCCCTGGTCATGGTGCCACTGTGGGCAGGAGGGCAGATGTGTGTGACGGCAGGAACCTTCAGACAGGTGAGAGTTGTTGTTGTTGTTGTTGTGTTTATATTGTGTTTTATTCAGTCAATCAAATACAATATTATTCTATATAATATACAAAACAGAAAGACTGAAAAGGTATAGGTAGAAGCAAAACATGCTTCTATATTTCTATCCTTCTGTGACAAGAAGGACTGAGCAGCTGGATAGTTGGTAATCATGTTTATTTGAGACAGATTACCACACCTTCATTAATATAAAATAAATCAGAAAATGAATATAAAAAATAAAATAAAATAAAAAAATATATATATACATATATATATATACATATATATATATATACACATACATACATATATATATATTTATATGTATACATATACACACATACTTCCACATACATCTTCCATATAAATACGTTTCAATCACATTTATAACTCGCAAGAATTGTTTTATAAATAATTCCCTTGAAAACCAAAAATTAAAGGAAGACGTTTCTGCCCCATGAGTATTTTTGTGTAACCTGTCGCCGCCCATCAACGGGCTGTTTCTGCCCGATCTCTCAACACAACCGTTTCCGCCCATGTGGTGGCATGGTGTACTGCATGGTTGTTCCTGTCGTGTGTATTCCGCCCATGTGGTGGCATGGGGTACTGCATGTTGTTACCGTCGTGTGTATTCCGCCCATGTGGTGGCATGGGGTACTGCATGGTTAATACCGTAGTGTGTATTCCGCCCATGTGGTGGCATGGGGTACTGCATGGTTGACACTGTCGTGTGTATTCCGCCCATGTGGTGGCATGGGGTACTGCATGGTTGACACTGTCGTGTGTATTCCGCCCATGTGGTGGCATGGGGTACTGCATGTTGTTACCGTCGTGTGTATTCCGCCCATGTGGTGGCATGGGGTACTGCATGGTTGTTCCTGTCGTGTGTAAACAGACCCGTGTTTTTCCCCTCGCTCCAGCGGTTGTCTGTCCTTTGTCGTCCCGCTGAAGATCTGGACCGGAGAGACAGAGGAGAGGAGGAGACGAGGAGACGAGGAGACGAGGAGACGACCGTTGAACTGAAGACGTTTGCAGTGACAACTTAGCGTCACGTGGACAGTTCAATCAGTCATGGTCCATTTGGGCAGTGCCGCTGCTCGCCATGTTGGTGCCCTAAGCAGAACTCCTTCATGATGTGACATACATGACTAAAAGGTGCCGAATATTTCTATACTGAAATAATATCGGCATTATAATTATTATAACTACGATGATTTTTGTTGTTTTTAGCTCATTATGGGAGCGGCGGCGCTGCGTTTGGATATTTCTCCAGGAGCATCAAGTATAATCATGAACGTTCTCTTGGATCGATTTCCTTCTCACGCTTCACGTAGTTTCTCTCAGGAGAACATTTTAAAATGTCCGATCCCTCCGTTAAGTTTTCATCACTTTCACATATCACTCTGGAAATGAACATATGGAGATCAAAGGCTTTTAAAAATCTTCTTCCTGGAATACAGGTTAGATTATCCTCACAAAAATCACAAATAATATCTTCAGTGGTAAACTGTACAAGAACATTGTTACTGTTATTTTTATCCGCATGTTAAAACCGTTTAAGAATATTTGTTTCTGACAATAGTATATTATATTTATATAAATACAAATATATTATATTCTTTTTCAAATTAAACTGAAACTAATAAAAGAAATATAAAAAAATATATATATTTAACCCATTTATCCAGTAAATAACACTTGATGTTTCAAAGTTAGCTTTATTTTAAATAATTATAAACTTACATCCTCAGATTAGAAATCCTTTCAATTAGATCTGCCCAAATAAAATGACTTTACGACTTTAACATCCTGCATTTCTGGATTACATTACATATTTACTCTTGAAAACTCCAATTTAGCCGAAGTTTTGGCACATTTTATTGGAGTCGGCATTAAGGCAAATACTCAGATATTAAAATGATATTTAGTTATTATGCAACAAAATAAAACTAAGTTTCCAATGTTCATTAGATTCTGTTCAACAAACATTTTCGTTTTTCTCAAACCCTGTCGACCTCCCACGTGCATCTAAAGAAACCCCGGGGTATATTTAGAGGGAAAAATACATTTATAAACTAGAATGGGCACTCAGTAGAGCGCATACCTTCGCATATCACAAGATTGGGCATTGAATTATGAACATGTTGGCATTAGTTGCATGCCAATTGGATACAAATTGACCGTGCTATGGTAAAAAGAAGATTTTGACCTATCCTTGACCTTGACCCGATTGATCCCAAAATCTGATCAAATGGTCCCCGGATAATAACCAATCATCCCACCAAATTTCATGCGATTCAAGAAGATTTTGACCTTTTCATGACCTTGACCGTTGACCCGATTGATCCCAAAATCTAATCAAATGGTCCCCGGATAATAACCAATCATCCCACCAAATTTCATGCGATTCGGTTTAAAACTTTTTTTGTTCTGCGAATAACACACATAAAAATAAATAAATACACGGCGATCAAAACATAACCTTCTGCATTTTCAATGCAAAGGTAAAAAAGAAAAAGAAGCACATTTGGTGTAAGCATTGTGTTTATTGAGGAGAACATCTGGGTTCTGGTGGTCACCCTGACGTGTCCGTGGAGGTGAAGTCCTCGAGGCGGTGAGCTTTCTCCAGAAGTCCTCCGTCATTTCTTCTGGAAGAACCCCATGATGGAGGCTTGCTTGGTTCCTTTATTTGCGGCGGCAGACGTCTTCTTGTGGCTCCTCTTGTCGTCCGGCTTGGGGCCGGCCGGCAGCTTTCCGGCGGCAGGGTTTCTGGGCGCCGGTGTCACGGCCTGAACGTCGTCCTCGGCTTCGGAGTACGACTCGCTCTCGTAGCTTTTCTCCGTCACTGAGGGGAGGAGGAGAAGAACCGGAGGGTTACGGTCTGGACTCCGGTGTGTAGATATTACTCCATTACAGGAAGTATTTGTGTTCATATACAAGTACAAGATAGATCACATGGAAAATAAACTAAAATCAGAATTTTATTTCACTCAATAAATTGACTTTTTATGCAAAAAAAAAAAATTCCCTCGTGTTTTATAGCAGATTACTCAGAAAACATTTGACTAAAGATAATTAGTAATTGCAGCCCTACGTTTAAATGTTTCTAAGGGTCATTATTACAACACTTTGTTCCACTGGTGTGATGTAAAGATAAAGAGACTTTATGGGGTTTGCATTAATATATTATATATATATACTGTATATAAAGCAGAAATGATGATAAATCCTTTTCATACCGATGGATCCTTCGTCATCTAGAAACGTCCGAGACTTCAGGACCCGTCTCCTCTTTCTCGTCTTCATCTCGGAGTCCCCCCGCTGAAGAAATAAAAATAGAGAAACGCAAAAACATGAATGTTCATTTAGCGATTAAGTATTCGATCCATAAAGCAATTGAAGACATTTTAATCTGATCACCGGGTTCATCACTTACATGTGAACGAGACACCGGCTCGGCCTTCTTCTTCGGTGACGGGTCCCTCGTTTCCATCGGCTGTGGAGAGTCTGGAATGACTGAAGACGTGAACCAGTATTAGTCTTCCTCTTAAAACGGACTTTAAAAAAATGTATTTTTCATAATCTGGCTCTACAATAAAAAGTAAATTAGGACGTAATTCTTCAAACTTTAAGCAAGGATATGTGTATATAACTTTATGAAAGAGAGTAGAACTACATTAATTGTAAACAAAAATATTCTTAAAATATTTATTTTATTGTTATACATTTATAAAAAAATATATTTTAATGTTGTATATATTTATTTTATTTACAGTATATCTTTTATTTTATTTATATATATACACAATAATTTGTACATAATTATTTTTATTATATATATAAATATAATTATTTATTATTATATATAAATAATCTTTTTTAATATTTCAATTTCATGTATATTATTTTATATATATATAATTTTTGTTGTTTAAATGTCATGTTTATTATTATTTTTAAATACAAATAATTATTTTATATATATATAAATAAAATAAATTAGTAATTTTATACATACAGAAAATAATTATATAATGTAAATGTAGCCGTCCTTCATAAAGTATAAACATATCTTTGCTTAAAGTTCTAAACATAACATTGACATTAGAAACACGGCGAGGAGCGAGCGGCTGACCGTCGTCGTCGCTGCTGTCGGGTTCCGGCCTCTTGATCCTCCGCCTCTTCTTCTTCTCCATCTTCTCCTCTTCGCTGTCAGAATCCACCAGCCGCTTGGTTTTGCTTCAAAAGAGATTTTAGTTTAAATATCTCCAGAGTCCTCCATCACTCACATTTATACGGCCATCGCATTCAGGAAGAAACGCTCGTCTCGCTTCTATAGTTCAAATCATTCTGTTGAATAAACTTTGGGCGAGACTAGATACATTGGAAAAAACCTTGAACACACACCTCCTGGAGGAGTCTGTCCTGGAGGAGTCTGTCCTGGAGGACTCTTTCCTAGAGGAGTCTTTCCTAGAGGAGTCTGTCCTGGAGTCTTTCTCGGACTCTTCCTCTGAGTCTTGCTGCAGCTCCACAGCAGCAGCTGGTTTCTCTCGGGTCGTCGAGGTCGTCGGTCGCTGCCGCTCGGCGTCGTCCGTCTTCACGGCTCGCTCTAAAGAGAGAGAGAGATTACACCGAGCAGCACATCATTAGAATGAGTTTATAGCGTCCACACACACACACACACTCACACACGCACACTCACACACACCTCACTCCTCCCTACTCACTCACTCCCTCCTCACTCACTCCCTCCCTACTCACTTGCTGCTTGACTCCCAAAGAAGTTCATCAGATTGGCTTTTGAGTCGGGTTTGCTTTTGTGGGCGTCGACCTAAAATAACAAACAATAGTAACAAAATAAATTACAAAAAGCTACAGAATTTACTCCGGATCCTTTAGGTTTATTTCTTAGCATCACATTTTGAGATAAAAGAAATATGAGAACACTTTGAAGGACAAAATGAACTCAAGTGGCAGATAGTAGACATTAAATAGACATATGTATAGACACATATATATATATATATAAATATATTGTGATAAAGTTCTTTTTTTTCTGTAATGCAAAAAAAAAAAAATGTCATGCATTCTTCTCTCTATTCAATCAAAATATTAATATTGCAAACCTTTTATTCTTCTTTTTATAACTGTCTATTAAATCTTAAGAAAACTAAAAAAAATATTTCAGTATCTCATAAAAAAATAAAAGATTTATAACAGTTAAGTTGTCACAATAACAGAAACAGTGTTTGTGTTGGTGTTTTGAACCCTTGCAGGTGTTTTGAGTTAATACTAATTCAGTATTTTTATTTAATTAATATCTAGTATACTTATTTTTGATATTCTAATAATTAGTGATTGGATGTTTGAGTTTAAAAGCAAAATAAAAAGCAATAATCAATATCATTTGATGAGATTTGCAATGAATGCATGATTTTTTTGTTTTTATTTGCATTACAGAAAATAAAGAACTTCAAAATAAAATATTCTACTTTTCATATTAATATATATAAATATATTTATTAATATATATATATATTAGGGCTGTAAAACGATTAAAATTTTTAATCGGATTAATCACAGGTTTTTGTGGATTAATCATGATTAATCACATATTACCGATATTCTCGGTATATTTTGTGAGAACATAGAGATTTATGACAAAAGACGGATATATACATTTATACATTCTTCTATACAATGGTGCTGCAACTCAGCAGTTATTTAGCAGTTTTCTTCCATATGGAACATTAATACATCTTCATCCTAAACAGAATGTTTAACGCTCCTGTTACCTTTCGGGTCAATTTGACCCCATTCAATGTTTAATGTCGGTGTTCTTTGGGGTCAATTTGACCCCAGGCTGTTTTTCACTGTGTCAAACATATAAGAAATATCAACTTTTTTGTTTATTTAAAGGGCTATTTAGGTAGTCAACAAACAAACATAAAGTACCTCACACTTAAACTTGGGAAGCAATATTAATTCTAATAATTTTCTGGAGGTTTTAATTGCTGGGGTCAAATTGACCCGAGGGTAAAATATGTTAGTAAATGTAAAGGTAACAGGAGGTTAAACAGAACATTTTCTCTTGTTTGTCAACCATTAACTCCACCATGATACAATCTAAAGGCCTCTAGTCTTCCTCTAGCAGCTGCTGAGAGGTGGACAGATTGACAAGTGACTTTTTTTGCTCGATCGATGCGCGCGCACGGAGCTCTGTGGCGCGAGACGGAGATCGATAGTGTTAACGCAACGCGAAGAGACAGAAATGACATGCTGCTGTGGAGATACGATCAACAACAGACGTTTAGTTTAATAAAAGAACAAAGACGTGCTCTAGAGAACATGTCAGGGGCGGGCCAATCTTTTAATGTCATGCGATCTACCGACACTACGCCGCGATCGACTGGCAGGTCGCGATCGACGTGTTGAGACCCTGATCTACAGGAAGTAAAAGTCTTAACAAGGTTTCCGGAGGTGAACCTGCGGAAGGATCATTACCGATGAACAGACCGTCTGCATGAGAGCGGACAGAGTTCAGATTGAAGTGGTGGATTGGAAACTCATTTTGCAAGTGACTTTTTTTTCGTCCCGACGACCAACAACAGACGGATTGGAAGCTCATTCTGCGCATTCATTAAATGCGTAAAAAAAAAAAAAAAACTAGTTAAACCTGTAATTGGATTAACGCGTTATTTTTCACAGCACTAATATATATATAGACATACATATATATTTATATAAATATACATAAATATATATATAGACATACATATATATAAATATATATTTATAGACATACATATATATATATATATATTTACTTATAAATATAAATGTAAATATAAGCCGGTAGTGGCACTAAAGACTACAACTCCCATACCGTGGGCTCCTCCTCCTTCTGCCCCTCCTTCCCGTCTCTGCCGCCATCTTGGTTCTTCGGAGCGGGCTTACTCGCAAACATTTCCATGATGCCCCTCTGCGGCTTGGCGGCGGGCTTCGGGGCCACGCCGGCCTCCCGGGTCACGCCGGCCACGTTGTCTCGGGGCTCCGGGGTCGCGGCCCGTTGGGTCTCCGGCGCCGGGGGCCTCACGGGCGTGGCGCCCGCACAGCGGATGGCGCTGTGTCTGCAAACAAGAGTCCAAAAATAAGATTGACACTTCTACAATTTAACAGATTATTCTCTCAATGTTGTTGTTGTTGTTTTGTTTGACTCTGCTGGACCAGATAAATTCACGTGTACTAGTAACATGAACCGATTAAAAAAATAAGGAACTGGATGGAAGAAGCGGTCGTTGCATATCTGACTATTTGACTGTTTTCTTATTTTTAGGACTGTTGTTAATCGACCGTCCAGTGGTTCTCAAAATGGGGTACGTGAGATAATTTTTTTAAAAATATATATATATAAAATTAGTCAATTCAAAAATCCTTTTAAAAAAAAGAGAGTAATTTCATAAATATTCACTCAAATATAAATGTGAGATCATAAACTGAATGATATTTATTCTATATTAAATCTATGTATTCAATTTTCTTTTTTCAACCATAAATGTTTGCCGCTGGCTTCGGGGGTACTTGGCAGACATTTTGTTTTTCCCAGAGCGGTGACATCACTGAAGCCCATGTCCATCGGCATCATTGCCCTCCGCATGTCATCCTACCTGGAGGTTGGAATCAGACAGGTGTCTGACCCTCGCCCCACGTACCTGCCGCAGTCCTTCAGGTTGTCTCTGACGGCGTCGTAGTCGACGCCGTACAGCGGGCCGCTGTCCTTCAGCAGCGCCTTCTGGACGCTGTAGACGTGGACGCTGACGACCAGGCTCATCTTGGATTTACAATCTGCAGGAGACAAAAACACACCTGGGGAGGTCACATGACGTCGTTCGATAAAGCTACTTCCAGAACCCGGCGCTGGTTCGTTATGAAGCAGCCCAAACACGCTGCTCGCACACAGAGGCGTCTCTGTTACACACCTTCCAGCTTGTCCTCTTTGACCACCGACACCCTGTGACTCTGAAAAGAAAGCACGCAATTGTAAAAAAAAAAAATCAAGCTTTTGTAATCACGACATGTGAGAAATCGTTGTCAAAAACAAGTGTCGCTCCTCACCGATTGGCCGTTGTCCACAAACTTCCCCGACACCAGGTAGGTGGCGTTGAGCTGAGCGGAACTCTCCTTCCTCTTGTGATCCAAATAATGGAAGAGCATCCTGAGAGAGAGAGAGAGAGAGAGAGAGAGACACACACACGCTGATGGTGTCATCTAGTCAAAGGTCAAAGCACGAGGTCATTGCATTAACTCTGACTTTAGATCATCTGTAAGTAACATCATCCTGTATTCCATCCTATGTTATGATGGATGGAAAAAATGAAATAAAGCATCTCTATCGGTAAATGTAAAGTATTTCATGTAATCACTGAAGACCTGATCCACTCCAGCCTTCTTTAATTATTATTTTTCCCTTCTTGATTTTCATACGAAATTTTGATAATTTAAACAATATTTTCTCCAAGATATAAGGACAGCAATTTAATACAAATAAATTCCTTTCAGGGCCCTTTGCATCGGTGCAGGACTCCTTTAGTTTACCTGAAACTCTAAAACTTCAATCCTTTAAAACGATGTGTGAAAATAGGTTTTGCAGAAGAAGAAAACAGAAAGTGGGGACACATCGAGGGACGCCACTGTCAACCAACCATGAGGCCTGGACCCACACGGCTAATGCATGAATGAATGAACACATTCATGCATATTAGTACAAATAAAACTGGATGTTATCAATCAGAATCAGACGTAATTCATCTCATATGTGGAGGAAGGGCCACTCACTGCTTGGCTGTGTTGACGTGGACCCCCAGAGTGAGACTCAGCCATTTGTAGGTCACCTGATCGACACAACACAGCAGAATCTGAATCAGAATAGTATTTATTGCCAAGTAGGTTTACACCTACCTGGAATTTGTTCTGGTGTATAGGTGCATACAGTGAACATAAAACATACAAACACAATAAGTACTACACTAAGTAGCCTACGACACAAACACAATACGTACTACAATTCATGCTCACAATGACTCGACACATTTGTAAGCTACACCTCTTTATATAGTTGTATGAACAATTATATCTGACTCATGGAGGCGTTAATTCTCCAATTAGCACGAAGTAAAACTAGCTATAACAACGATACAAATACGGGTTTAAATGGAAATTGTTATATAATTCATACGCCTAGTTAACAACACACCCAAAACAAATCGTAGACAGTTAAAAGCCCCAATATGACACATAAATACACGGAAGAAACCGTCACGGTGTTACGGTTTAAGTTGCGACCGTGTTAACTGGTGTCCGTTGTTGTCGTAGTTACAGACAGCTATTGAATATAGAGATAACACATAGCTGCCCTCGTGAATGCCCCATTGTTTAATTTGTGTAGTATATATTAGTATGTATATGAGAGCGGTTGATACTTTATTAAAACGATAAACCAAGCGGCATTCATACGTGAAAAGTCGCCAGTTAAACCGTAACACCGAGTTCAACGCGGTCCTGGCGTCGCTATCTCGCGCAGTATGACGTCACAAGAAGACAACATGTCACAAAGCGAAGCTTCACTCACGATCTTATCTTGGTCGTTGACATATTCGTCGATGTTATCCAAATAAAGCTCGTCCATTTTGTTGAATGTTGTGGACGTCTTTGCCAAGCGGGAAGGCAGTTTATTTACTTCCGGTCACGTGTGCTTTTTGCTTCTTTCCGGTTGGAAGAGAGGCTGCAGCCCGCCCCCTACAGGCCAGACCCGGGACTACAGCTACAGCCTGATGGTGATGGAGATGTTTTCTGATTGCCAAAGCACTAATTACTTCTGTTTGAGAAATAATGCTTAATTTAAAAAAAGCTGCCCACCTGTTGAAGAAAAATACAGACGATTTTTTAATTAACTACGTTATTAATACCTTTAGGAGTTATTTTTGTTAGATGTTGTGGGTAAAAAAAAAAGCTTACATGAAGCACTTTGAGCTCACAGGCATATGTGAATATTTTTTAGAGAATTTACACATTTTATTCAAATGTCCACGTGAATGCAAGAAAAAAATGAACATGAAAGAGTTGTTTTCGCTTCAGTCAGTGCTCTATTTCAGTCCCATGCTGGATTAAATGGACATTTTTCATCCCATTACCTGCATGAACACATTTAGTTAATGAGCTAAACTGAATGTTGTATAATAATAAAAAAGCCAGCAAAGCAAGAAACTGTTTTTTTCTGTGGATAAAAAAAAAGTGTTATTTTGTTATGGACTTTTCTTGACTCCTATTACAACAGCGAGCGTTTCCTCCCAGGTGTGAGCGGCTGTTTCCTACTCCCTCAGCTCTCTGCACCCTTTACTTCATATTTTGAACACGTCACATTGGCCACAAACATCTGCTGCTTGTCATTCACAAGATGGCTGATGGCTCTGAACAGAAGATAAAAGAAGCAGGAATTGAACACGAACATTTCAAGAATAAACTGTGAACTAGAACTTGCACTTCAGTGGCACTTAAATAGCACTTACTTATGGTACTTTTGTAGTTCGACTATGTTGAGGAAATGTTACTTCCTGTATTCTTGTTGTTCTTAGTTTGTACTCTAGGTTGAAATGCACTTATTGTAAGTCGCTTTGGATAAAAGCGTCTGCTAAATGACATGTAATGTAATGTAATGTAACTAAATCAAGTGTCCAGCTTGTTCAGCTGCTCATTGTTGTACATTTGTGAATATTTAGTGTGTCTTTATAACTTCACGATATCTTTACTCTCGTATTTCTTTCTGTCCAATACTTTCAGACATTTGATTTGACAAATATGAGAAGTTCAAAAGAGTTTCGGAGTGACCGTCAATCACAAGGTCCCCGGATTTTATTATCATGTCTCTCTATATTTATATATATATTATAAATACATACATATATATACATATATATATACTGTTTGTCTCTCTCTCTCCTCTCTCTCTATCTCCTCTCTCTCTCTTTCTCTCTCTCTCTATATATATATACATACTGTCCATATATATGTCTCTGTCTCTCTATACGTATATCTATATATATAGATATACGTATATATACATACATATTTATATATACACGTATATATATATGTGTATATATATGTCTCTCTCTCTCCTCATTCCCTGTCAGTGTGTTGTCTCTCTTAATGAACCGTTGCCCCTAAATAAACCCTAACCCTGCCCCCCCCCCCCCCCCCCACTCAGCGACAGCCTCTCTGGAAGCAGCTCCTCCTTCGGAGGGAAGGAGCCTGAACCCCGATGGTGCGGGATGGAAATGATTTACGAGCAACAAGCACCGCTTTTAATTGGTTTTAAATAGAAGGAATCAACCGGGCAGGAAATTGGAATAAGTGGCGGCGCGGCGGCAGAAGGCTGTTATGAAATGGAGAGAAACAAACGCGTCATCAGAGCTCCACACACACTCAGAACATCTGAATGCTGATGAGTGGACCAGAGACGCTGAGCAGGGGGAGACTCCAGACCTCCGGCGATCTCATCTTCACTCCTAATGGGGGGCGGGGGACTTCTCGTACACATCGCTTATTGTCGGGGATGAATATATTTGGTTTTCAGAGACGTGAACGCGATGATGAGGCCGAGGCGTATACATATTGATGCTCGTAAGCGGGACTTTATGCAGAAATTCCAAGACCAACAAATGATGTCGTGAAGGTCAGACTGGGATTCATTAGGGCCATCGAGTTGTATGGAGACTCAGAAGTGGAACATAATAATGGATGCAGGGGGGGGGGGGGCATTAACGCTCCCCCGTTATTGTAATAACTAGAGCTGCATGGAGAGGCCCCGCGGTTCTGATTCCTTTTCAACCTCAATCACATCGGGACAGAATAATGACAACTGCCCTTTCCCATGGCGACGTGTCGTTGAGCGCGGGGGGTGGGGCAGAGCGATAATACAACCATAGCGGAACGAGAAAGTTAGAAAAAAGAAACACGCATACGCACACACACACACACACACACACACACACACACACACACACACACACACACACACACACACACACACACCAATCTCCCATCAGGAGCTCAGTCCAACACACACACAGCTTCAGACATCAAACGTCTTTCTGAAGCTCCAGAATCATGAACTCTCCTCCTGAAGGCAGAACTTTATTCTCACTTTATTCTCACTTTATTCTCAGATATTAATCTGAGATGTTTGATGACAGATTTGTTTGAACCGCTCACGGATTCTTTCATCAGCGACATCGTTGCAGCAGGAAGGCGTAGAAGGAGTTCCCCCCCGCTGGTTCCTCCAGCGCCTGATGGAGCCTCACTTCTCCAGGACACAAGACACCTCCTCTTAGAGCTCCAGACGTATATAGGCGTCCCTCCCACTGCCTGCAGAGACATTTCAGACGCCGTTTGTTCTCCAGCAGCTTTTATGATTATCTCAACAGGAAATTGTGATTGGTTTTATGATTTAAAAACTCAGAAAAAAGGCAAAATCCCTGCACGAGGAGGGGGCACGATGAACACCGGCTGGAGCCGCCGCCCACTCCATCGGGACAATAGGAAGCGGACTCTTTGTTCTGCAACAATAGAGGCGAAGTGTGTACTACAGACGGAGTCCTGGCCGCGTGCCGCAACAATGGACAATGAGCCGGCGGCCGCTCGACTCGGCGGTGACGAAATGTCACGGCTCACGCCCACTTGCCGCTCCGCCGCCGCTCAAATGTCCACGAGAACGAGAACGGCGTCCAATAAAAAGTCTCTCTGGATATTCGAGGCCGAAAATCAAATAGAAGCTGAATCCCCTGGTGGTTCTGCTTCACCGATGCTGGGGACCGGAGTTAAAAGAGACTCGGATCCACGTCACGGTTCTGCGTTGGAAACGAGTTTCATGACCTCATCCGGCGGTGTTGGTGATCTGACATGAAGGAAGAAGAATGTCATTTAAAATCCCTTGAACTCACTTCAGTAGAGTCGTCGTGTTTGATCCGTTTGTTGCTAACGAGACTCTCCTCCCCCAGAGAGTCATCACTCCTCGTGACTCCCAACCACGAAGGTTCGTTCTCCGGCTTCTCCGAGTCACGCAAAGTCGCTATTAGCGTCATATCTTCACAAACGCTAATATACAGTATATATATATATAACGCAAATATATATATATATTAGTATATAGTATATTAATATATATATATATATATTAGCATTCGTGAAGATATGACGCTAAAAATCTATATATATAGATAAATCTAGATATATATATATATAGATAAATCTATATATATATATAAATATATTTATTTTTTCTCATTGAAGTTGATCTAAAAATGTAATGAAGCTGGCTGAGTGTAAAAAAAAAGTCCTCAGAGTGACGAGGGAGACTTACTTGTAATCGTGGAAACACACACACACAAACACACACAAACACACACACTACCAGTCCTGCATGGTAATCATCCTCTCCTTAACAGGCCGACAGGCTCCTCCTGCTGCAGCACCTGCATGAAGGTTACACTCCTCACAGGGAGGTGCATGTCAACACTCCTCACATGTCAACACGCCGCATGTCAACAAATTTTTTACATGCACTTTTACATTTATTCAAATAGTTTTCATTTTTTAAATTCTTCTGCACCAAAATGTAATAATTCTCTGCGTAACTTGGAGTCTGATTTTCATGATGAAGAGAGCTTGGAACAACTGGCGTGTGTTACAGTTTAGTGTCTTTGTTATTTGTTATACGTCAGAAAACTCATTTTATTGTGCTTATTCTGCTGCTGCTGGTCCCGGAGACACTACCGCGTTTGTCCACAGGGGGCGCCAACATCCAGACAGAATGACCGTTCCTGGTCGTCGCTTGAAGTTCTCACCATTGCTCCCTGATGCATGATGCTAACACATCTATAACATCTAATATGTTGAATATACAACATGAATTCAGAGCATCATAACTCTGCAGCTCGTTGCTGCTTCTGCTCACTTGCATAAAGGAATTTGATATTACAGACATTCATCATTTGAATATTCATTTTGTGAACGTATTAATACAGACCAAATTGACCCTGACTAAAATGACCCAGAGTCTTTGAGATTCATGGTCTCAATGTGTCGCTTAATAAATGGTAATTTAATGCTCAGCATTGCTCCACTTTCACATCTTTACTAAATGAACATACTTCACCGTGAAATCCACTGACCTCTGATTCATCGGCTGACTCTCCATGTGTGTGTGTGTGTGTGTGCGTGTGTGTGTGTGCGTGTCATTAGTGTAAGTGTCCTTGGTGGCTTTGCCTCGAGGAAAGCAGCTCACAGCAAGTGGGAGCTCTCCATTAACCTCTTCACCTTCACTGTTCTCAATGTGTTCCTCTGATTTCCTTTAAAAGTGGGAATAAAAAAGGAAATCGACTGTGTTATTTATTCCTCTTATTCCTCTTCATCCGGCTTCCCCGAGGCTGCACACCTCATTGAGATGCTCGGTGCGCAGGGTGCTCACAAAGGAGGAAGAGGAGGTTTTCGTTAGAGTAATTAAGTGTTTGCCAAACGTCGGTTTACCTAAAACTAACTTTTCCGACCCTGAATCCTACGACATGTGACCCCCGTACGTCTTGGGACGCGTGGTTAGTGCTGTCAGTTAAAACCGAACAAAGCCGGAAACACTAGAAAACTACTCGATACGCTTTAGTCAAAAGAAGAAGAAAAAAAAGACTATTTCATTTAATTCAGTTTACTTTATACAGCCTAAAATCATAAATTACGAATTCCCCTCAGCGGGCTTTACAACCTGTAAACATACGACATCCCTGACCTTTGACCTTTCACATCGGGATCAGGAAAAACTCCCAAGAAATAGAAAGAAAAGTGAAGAAACCTTGAGGAGAGCAACAGAGGATGGAGGAAAGAATAGAGGTCATGTGACCAGAATGAAGCAAACATGAATTTAAAGAAAAAACATTATTGTTTGCACCTCATTTGAATAATTTCGTTGTTTTTTTTTGCTGACGATGCGATTTCATGTAAACGGTCTTGCTGCCTGCGAGTCGACGCTGCAGGGCAGCGAGAGCCCAGGTTCAGGTACCTGACGACCTGAGAGAGAGAGAGCGCTCAAGTGATGGACCGGTGTTAGCCTGTAGGGGTCACCGTGTGGACATCTGTGGAACTGCACCCTGTGTGACGTGTCTGGAATTTCCTCAACATTCTAAATGGAACTTCCCCACGCGATGAAACCAAATCTATTCCAGGTGCAGGCGTCACCGCTTCTTCACCACAGGTGCTTCTTTTTCACGTTTCATATATTTTCTTGTTTGGGTTGTTTCAGCTGTTTCCTTCATCTTCTTTCTGTTCAGTCGGAGACGCAATGTCAGAGCGGATTGATGCTTGCCATCGCTCGGCCTCAAGCCACTCTCACGCCATCTGTCCCGATACACACACACACACACACACGCACACGCACACGCACACACACACGCACACACACACACACGCACACCCACACACACACACACGCACACGCACGCGCACACGCACACGCACACACACACGCACACACACACACACACACACACGCGCACACACACACACACACACGTTACGCGTCGCCAACTGCTGTAAAAAAAATAGAAAACAGACTTTATAAAAATAAATTACACAACTGAATGAATCAGAAAGAAGTTGTTGTTGTTTACTTCGCACATATACAGAGATCATGCTCATTTGTTTGGGACTTTAACTTGTGTGTTTGTCCCAGAGCTTTCGGTGAAGGGTCGGTTCATGAATATGGAGCCTGAACGTGAGACGTCTGGATCAACGTGCACACCGGTTGATATCTCACAGGTATCTGTCATTTAAAAAAAAGATTAAAGGCATCAACTGTTTGATATGAACGACTCGACATGTTGCATTGTTTACATCTCATCTTTCTTTGTTTACATTCCTGACATCCTGCTCTACATCCTGGTCCTCACTGCACCTCCTAATGTTCTTATTGTTCTGGTTGGACTTTTTATTAACTGTTTGTTTCACGTCATCTGATGGACCTGTGTGTGTATTACTCCAGCTTCCTGCTTCCAGCTTCCAGCTTCCTGCTTCCAACTTCCAGCTTCCAGCTTCCAGCTTCCAGCTTCCAACTTCCAACTTCCAGCTTCCAACTTCCAACTTCCAGCTTCCAACTTCCAGCTTCCAACTTCCAGCTTCCAGCTTCCTGCTTCCAGCTTCCAGCTTGCAGCTTCCAGCTTCCAGCTTCCAGCTTCCAGCTTCCTGCTTCCAGCTTCCAGCTTCCAACTTCCAACTTCCAGCTTCCAACTTCCAGCTTCCAGCTTCCAGCTTCCTGCTTCCAGCTTCCAGCTTCCAGCTTCCTGCTTCCAGCTTCCAGCTTCCAGCTTCCAACTTCCTGCTTCCAGCTTCCAACTTCCTGCTTCCAGCTTCCAGCTTTCAGCTTCAAGCATCCATTTTCTGGTTTCCAGCATCCAGCTTCTGGCGCTTGGTTTCCGGAACACCGCCCCGGCTTCTGGCACCTGGCGCCCGTATCCGACTTCCTGCTTCCTGCACCCGGCTTCCTGCGCCCGGCTTACTGCTTCCTGCTTTCGCCGTCCGTCTTCCTGCTTCCCGCGCCCGGCTTCATGCGCCCGGCCTCTGACTTCGCCGCCTCTCTCCTGATGCCTCCCAGCCTGTTGCTCTCCTCCGGTTGTTCACTGTCAACCAGTTTACAGCTTAACAAACACGCGTTGATGTCTGGGCTCATTTGCATAACGGCCGCCGCCCTCTGTGGCGCCATGAGCCTCTTGGGGGAAATAAAAAAAATACAGGTTTTATATTTCCTCCTCCTTCCAGGATCTCAGACGCTGACGGGAGACTTATTTATTTTGTCTCATTTGTTACTGCAAACAACTGCCGAACCCAGCCTGAGACCCGTTGCCAGTGGTGACGGAGGACGAGGCGCGTTGGCAGGAGATGGAGATGCGTTGTGTCTCCTCCATGTTTCCATCACTAAGCTCTGTTTCACTGAAACCTGCCAGAGCAACACAACAGGCCTGGATCACAGCAGCGTGTGTGTGTATGTGTGTGTGTGTGTATGTGAGTGTGTGTGTGTGTAATACAGTATAACAGGTTTAACAGAATGAAGCTGCGGGACGCTGCAGGATGGAAGAGAGAAGAATGAGAAGAGGAGCAGAAGCCAGAGTGGTAGTGAGTTGTGTTAATATCCAGGAGCCAGAGTGGTAGTGAGTTATGTTAATGTCCAGGAGCCAGAGTGGTAGTGAGTTATGTTAATGTCTAGAAACCAGAGTGGTAGTGAGTTATGTTAATGTCCAGGAGCCAGAGTGGTAGTGAGTTATGTTAATGTCTAGAAACCAGAGTGGTAGTGAGTTATGTTAATGTCCAGGAGCCAGAGTGGTAGTGAGTTATGTTAATGTCTAGAAACCAGAGTGGTAGTGAGTTATGTTAATGTCCAGGAGCCAGAGTGGTAGTGAGTTATGTTAATGTCCAGGAGTCAGAGTGGTAGTGAGTTATGTTAATGTCCAGGAGCCAGAGTGGTAGTGAGTTATGTTAATGTCCAGGAACCAGAGTGGTAGTGAGTTATGTTAATGTCCAGGAGCCAGAGTGGTAGTGAGTTATGTTAATGTCCAGGAGCCAGAGTGGTAGTGAGTTATGTTAATGTCCAGGAGCCAGAGTGGTAGTGAGTTATGTAAATGTCTAGAAACCAGAGTGGTAGTGAGTTGTGTTAATATCCAGGAGCCAGAGTGGTAGTGAGTTATGTTAATGTCTAGAAACCAGAGTGGTAGTGAGTTATGTTAATGTCCAGGAGCCAGAGTGGTAGTGAGTTATGTTAATGTCCAGGAGCCAGAGTGGTAGTGAGTTATGTTAATGTCCAGGAGCCAGAGTGGTAGTGAGTTATGTAAATGTCTAGAAACCAGAGTGGTAGTGAGTTGTGTTAATATCCAGGAGCCAGAGTGGTAGTGAGTTATGTTAATGTCTAGAAACCAGAGTGGTAGTGAGTTATGTTAATGTCCAGGAGCCAGAGTGGTAGTGAGTTATGTTAATGTCCAGGAGCCAGAGTGGTAGTGAGTTATGTTAATGTCCAGGAGCCAGAGTGGTAGTGAGTTATGTTAATGTCTAGAAACCAGAGTGGTAGTGAGTTATGTTAATGTCCTGGAGTCAGAGTGGTAGTGAGTTATGTTAATGTCCAGGAGCCAGAGTGGTAGTGAGTTATGTTAATGTCCTGGAGCCAGAGTGGTAGTGAGTTATGTTAATGTCCTGGAGCCAGAGTGGTAGTGAGTTATGTTAATGTCCAGGAGCCAGAGTGGTAGTGAGTTATGTTAATGTCTAGAAACCAGAGTGGTAGTGAGTTATGTTAATGTCCTGGAGCCAGAGTGGTAGTGAGTTATGTTAATGTCCAGGAGCCATTGAGGTGTCATCGTGCTGTTGGCTGCTGATAAACTTCTGGAAGAGTCTCAGTGGATCCTATCAGGAGGCCGTCACACACAAAGTTCTGGCTCCACCGGGCAGACACCAGTGAAGAGCAGACGGATACCAGTACCCTCCTCTTCATCACGTGTTCACGCAGCTCTTATCTGCAGAGTTCAGACGTCCCAGTGGGAATGAAGCGCTCCACTGGTCCGGCTCCACTGGTCCGGCTCCACTGGTCCAGCTCCACTGGTCCGGCTCCACTGGGCCTCCGTGTCTGTTTCTCCAACCCTTTCCTCGCTCTCTGCTGTCTCAGAGGTTTTAACACTGACGGTCTTGAAGATGTCGATGTTTCCTTCAGAAGCTGGAGACCAAAACAGAACCAGAGAAAGATCGTCCCGTGTTTAAATTCACCTCGTGCTCACACACACAAACCCACATGAGCGTGAACGAGTCGGCAGGAAACAGGAACACTGTTTACTTCAGACGGCGATGTCAAGTTTAAAGCAGTTATGAGTCAAAAAGTCCTTCTTTTACTTTGTTTAATGTCACTTCTTGTCTCGGCCAATCGAGAACCAGCATTGCTCGTTTTAGGATACACTGAGCACCTATCTCCTCGTTGATTGATTGATTGATTGATTGATTGATATATTTATTTGTCGTTTGCCAGAGTACAGGTACAAAAGCATCGAAATTACAAGAAAGGGTGGATGAAAGATTACAGCATAACATGAGGGAAGAAGGCGAGAAAAAACACCAACCCCCCGACTATGCCCCGAGAGGGGTACAGTGTGGGAGCAGGCAGAAAACACCTTAGCACATAAGCACATACATTTTAGACATGACTTGCAACGAGTAGGAAGGGGAGGGAGGTAATCCAACAACTGGGTGATCTAAGCCCATCCATTGGGGGCAGAAGGTAACCAGCACCGACAAGCAGCCAGCCGGGCCCGCGCCATCACAGCAGCGCCAGCCACAGCCCGTCCGGTCACACTGGGGGTAAAAAGCAGGCGGCGTGGGATGGGGAGGGGGATAGTGAATGCAAATCAGTATTATTGAAAGTTCGTGTGTGCGTGTTCTGGTATGTCGTCCTCCCCCAGGCCACAACAGACAGAGTTCTCAGTCCGCAAGATGGTCGTTGCCATGGAGATAGCCTTGAAAGGTCCTGGGAGAAAACAACCACAGGTGTCTGTGGATAGGGGGAAGGGAATGAGAGAGGTTCTCACTTCAGCGATCTTCAGGGAGTTGTTGTTCCAGTAACGCCTTGGCCAAGGCCCGTTCTGGTTGAGGGAGCCAGCAGATAAGATTGGGATTGTTTGGTCTTCCAGCAGCTACATCCAATTTGCGCAGCTACTATTCCACCACTTTCCTCCCATTTTCCAAATCGATCCAATTTCGTCGGGCAGCATTAGGGGGCTTTTAACGGCTGTCACCGTTTCCTTAATTTTCCGATAAACCAGGGCAACGCCAAATCCAAACAGCAGAAATCCTGTAATCATAGTTCCGAATAGGTAGATGTCATCTCGTCCTCCACGGAAAGGGCTGCTAGGCACACGACACGTCCATCGTGTAACCAGCTGCAACGTCCGGCAGGACGGGCAGGTTCCCCAACCCAAGCTTCTTGTCGAGAAGACGGTGTCAATTGCGTTGAGAGACCAGTTGATCAGATGATCAGTTGATCGGTCCATGGTTTTTAGTTCGAAGAGCGATGAGGAGAGAGTCTCTCAAGTATAAAACAAGACAAGACATGACGAGAGAAGCCAAGCAGGGAAGGGAAGGTCATGGGGAGGAGAGGGAGAGAAAATGCGACCGCCTTCGAAGAGAGCCAAAGAAGAAAAGGACACACTGAGCACCTATCTCCTCGTTTAGGATACACTGAGCACCTATCTCCTCGTTGAGGATACACTGAGCACCTATCTCCTTGTTGAGGATACACTGAGCACCTATCTCCTCGTTGAGGATACACTGAGCACCTATCTCCTTGTTTAGGACACACTGAGCTCCTATCTCCTTGTTTAGGACACACTGAGCACCTATCTCCTTGTTTAGGATACACTGAGCACCTATCTCCTTGTTTAGGATACACTGAGCACCTATCTCCTTGTTTAGGACACACTGAGCACCTATCTCCTTGTTTAGGACACACTGAACACCTATCTCCTCGTTTAGGATACAATGAGCACCTATCTCCTTGTTTAGGACACACTGAGCACCTATCTCCTTGTTTAGGATACAATGAGCACCTATCTCCTCGTTTAGGACACACTGAACACCTATCTCCTTGTTTAGGACACACTGAGCACCTATCTCCTCGTTTTAGGACACACTGAGCACCTATCTCCTTGTTTAGGATACACTGAGCACCTATCTCCTTGTTTAGGATACACTGAGCATCTATCTCCTTGTTTAGGACACACTGAGCACCTATCTCCTTGTTTAGGATACACTGAGCACCTATCTCCTTGTTTAGGATACACTGAGCACCTATCTCCTGGTTTAGGATACACTGAGCACCTATCTCCTTGTTTGGGATACACTGAGCACCTATCTCCTTGTTTGGGATACACTGAGCACCTATCTCCTTGTTTAGGACACACTAAGCGCCTATCTCCTTGTTTAGGACACACTGAGCACCTATCTCCTTGTTTAGGATACACTGAGCACCTATCTCCTTGTTTAGGACACACTGAGCACCTACCTCCTCGTTGAGGATACACTGAGTACCTATCTCCTTGTTTAGGATACACTGAGCACCTATCACCTTGTTTAGGACACACTGAGCACCTATCTCCTCGTTTTAGGACACACTGAGCACCTATCTCCTTGTTTAGGATACACTGAGCACCTATCTCCTTGTTTAGGACACACTGAGCACCTATCTCCTTGTTTAGGATACACTGAGCACCTATCTCCTTGTTTAGGACACACTGAGCACCTATCTCTTTGTTTTAGGATACACTGAGCACCTATCTCCTTGTTTAGGATACACTGAGCACCTATCTCCTTGTTTAGGACACACTGAGCACCTATCACCTCGTTGAGGATACACTGAGCACCTATCTCCTTGTTTAGGATACACTGAGCACCTATCTCCTCGTTGAGGATACACTGAGCACCTATCTCCTCATTTAGGATACAATGAGCACCTATCTCCTTGTTTAGGACACACTGAGCACCTATCTCCTTGTTTAGGACACACTGAGCACCTATCTCCTTGTTTAGGATACACTGAGCACCTATCTCTTTGTTTTAGGATACACTGAGCACCTATCTCCTTGTTTAGGATACACTGAGCACCTATCTCCTTGTTTAGGATACACTGAGCACCTATCTCCTTGTTTAGGACACACTGAGCACCTATCTCCTCGTTGAGGATACACTGAGCACCTATCTCCTTGTTTAGGACACACTGAGCACCTATCTCCTCGTTTTAGGACACACTGAGCACCTATCTCCTTGTTTAGGATACACTGAGCACCTATCTCCTTGTTTAGGATACACTGAGCACCTATCTCCTTGTTTAGGACACACTGAGCACCTATCTCCTTGTTTAGGATACACTGAGCACCTATCTCCTTGTTTAGGATACACTGAGCACCTATCTCCTGGTTTAGGATACACTGAGCACCTATCTCCTTGTTTGGGATACACTGAGCACCTATCTCCTTGTTTGGGATACACTGAGCACCTATCTCCTTGTTTAGGACACACTAAGCGCCTATCTCCTTGTTTAGGACACACTGAGCACCTATCTCCTTGTTTAGGATACACTGAGCACCTATCTCCTTGTTTAGGACACACTGAGCACCTACCTCCTCATTGAGGATACACTGAGCACCTATCTCCTTGTTTAGGATACACTGAGCACCTATCTCCTTGTTTAGGACACACTGAGCACCTATCTCCTCGTTTTAGGACACACTGAGCACCTATCTCCTTGTTTAGGATACACTGAGCACCTATCTCCTTGTTTAGGATACACTGAGCACCTATCTCCTTGTTTAGGACACACTGAGCACCTATCTCCTGGTTTAGGATACACTGAGCATCTATCTCCTTGTTTGGGATACACTGAGCACCTATCTCCTTGTTTAGGACACACTAAGCGCCTATCTCCTTGTTTAGGACACACTGAGCACCTATCTCCTTGTTTTAGGACACACTGAGCACCTATCTCCTGGTTTTAGGACACACTGAGCGCCTATCTCCTCGTTGAGGACACACTGAGCACCGATCTCCTTGTTTAGGAAACACTGAGCACCTATCTCCTTGTTTAGGACACACTGAGCACCTATCTCCTTGTTTAGGACACACTAAGTACATATCTCCTGGTTTTAGGATACACTGAGTACTTATCTCCTGGTTTTAGGATCCACTGAGCACCTATCTCCACATTTTAGGATATACTAAGCACCTATTTCCTTGTTTTAGGATACTCTGAGCACCTATCAATATGCCCAATCTTCTAGGCCAGGGGCCACATCAGCATGATGGCTGCCTCTTAAAGGGCCGGTGCAACTGAAACACTGTTTACACTGAAGCTACACTCTGCTACAGAGCATCAAATGGTGACATTTACGTTTTAACTGTACATGGTCCCTTTTCAATAAAGATAATAATAATAATAACTACTCCCAAACATATTGTTAAATAACTCTCTTTGCATTTGATTATTGTTTATCCGAGCGTAGGAGTATTGTACATAAGAACATTTCTCTAATTTTATAATAGAAATCCATTTAATTTGAAACCTTCAAAATAAAAGCACAGGATATTTTTCTTACATTTCCTGAAGGAAAGGCGATCGCGTGTCTTTCAAGCCGTCAGGGGCCACATCAAATGACGTGGCGGGCCATATTCGGCCCGCGGGCCTTGTGTTTGCCACCTGTGTTCTAGGCAATGTAAAGGTCAACTCTATATCTGCTACTGCACTTATTGGTTTCTGCAATTAGTATCTGGCAAAAAAAACATTGAACATCAAAAAGAGGGGGAAGTGAATTGAGTTATTTAGCATCGTGAAGTTACGGTTCCTCATCAGATTGAAAGGAATCCGGATGTGTTCTGAGGTTCGGAGGGTTCAGTGTCTCCTCCTCGGACAAACAATTCATCCAAAGCATTTTATATATTTACTTTAAGCTCAATAAACTGAGTTCACACATTAAAAACCGAGTAATAATGAATAATTAAGAGATGGTAATCATCCAGGACACTAAACCTTTGAAACCTCTTCGGCTCGTCGTTAAACCCAACCTGCTGCCGTCCTCCTCCTCATGAAGACGCTCGCGTTGCCTTCTCCGGGGTTTAGTTCAGAGGGAAATAGACTGTTTGATGACTGAAGTCTGAAGAAGAGGAAGATATGTCAAGTAATATCTATAACTAGACTCCCCCTGCTGTGAGTTTCAAGGTGATGCAGTTCAGTGAAATAAAACGTAAAAACACAAGGAAGTAAAAGCAGGAATGAATAATTAACTCGGGACGTGGTCACTGAAGAAAAAAGAAGAAAAATCACACATTTTATGTATCGATAATTCATTCATGTGAAAAAGTTATTTCACATTTAGAAATGAAAAAACAATTAAATGATCACATATTTAAACCCCGTAGCAAAATATAAACGAGGCGCACGTTTCTTCTTACCCGAGGGCAGTTTAATGTTCTCTAAAAGACATTATAAATACGGTTAACGCAGTCAAAATATAAATTATCAGAGTAGAAACAAAAATAAAAAAAGATAAACAACCAAACATCGGCCTCGGGCACTGAAGCAGCAACAAGGACGTTCATGTGCTTCTAAACTTCTTTCATTGCTGCTGTTGTTAAAGACGTCAACCACTAGGGTCATGCAATGTGATGTTTATATATATATGTACACTACCATTCAAAAGTTTGGGGTCACTTAGAAATGTGTTTATTTTTCAAAGAAAAGCACTGTTTTTTCAATAAAGATAACATTAATCAAAAATACACACTATACATTGTTAATGTGGTAAATGACTATTCTAGGTGGAAACATCTGGTTTCTAATGAAATATCTCCATAGGTGTATAGAGGCCCATTTCCATAAACTATCACTCCAGTGTTCTAATGGTACATTGTGTTTGCTAATCGCCTTTGAAGACTAATGTCTGATTAGAAAACCCTTGTGCAATTATGTTAGCACAGCTGAAAACAGTTATGCTGGTGATATAAGCTATACAACTGGCCTTCCTTTGAGCTTGACGTTTGAAGAACAAAATTAATACTTCAAATATTAATCACTATTTCTAACCTTGTCAATGTCTTGACTATATTTTCTATTCAATTTTCAATTCATTTGATAAATAAAAGTGAGTTTTCATGGAAGACACGAAATTGTCTGGATGACCCCAAACTTTTGAACGGTAGTGTATATATAAGTAATACTATTTAATGAGGCAGTAACTGACCTAATAAGCCAATAAGTAATGGTGTTCTGGGCTTCTTCTGTTATATATAAAAAAAGATGAGACTTAGTAAACGATGGTGATGACCGGAGGCCCCCCGGAGCACGAAAGGGCCTCAGCGACGTGTCAGCACCGAGAAAAAATAAGATCAACTCCGCGCTAATGAGGGTGCTTTTAAGTCGACTTCCCAATTAGCAGCACGTGTCAGCTTTAAGAGAGAGAGAGAGAGAGAGAGGTGGAGACCCACACGTCTACGTCGGCAAACCCTCCACACGTTCTTTGATGAAGCTCCAGCAGAGTTTTGATGAAAGAGACTTAAAGAGACACTTTACTGTCTTATAGTCTCTGTAACTCTGGATAATAATAAGACAATCCTCAACGCCAGATCACTTTAATCAATATTCAAACGCCTCGTTAATCCTTCACTTAAATGAAGCTGCGTCTGTGGCTCTGGAGGACAGACGGAGGGCGGCGCCGGACCGCGGCCCGGCGGCCCGGAGGCTGACGTGAACTCACGAGGAGCTCAACGCGTCAAGAAAAGTGCGTCTGCGGTTTCAAAGCTCAATAAAAGAGCGTTTCCCTTTTTATCCAAGACGACACGAGAAGCTGTCGCCGTCAGAGGAGGAGGAGGAGGAGGAGGAGGTCGGGGTGTTCTTACTTCTTCTTCTTTGGTGTATTTGATAATGGTCAGTCAGTGCACATTATTAATAATAACACATTCTGTAAATGTGCCAGAGTTATTAGTCAAGAGGCTCTTTATTCATCCGTGGTCCCGAGAGTTGCAGAAGTCATAAAACATGAGATGACATATACAATGTTTATACAATATTTACACTTTCCAATGCACAAACAATTAATAGTGAGAATAGTGAATATACTCGTAGACGTTGTCGAGTACTAACAAGACATATCGGACAAAGTTGAACCAGTTTTGAGGCCCCCCCCCCCTCGGATTATTATATCCGTGACCCCCTCCCTTACTTTTCATCCGGTCCAGTTTTTAATTCGTCCAATCGGTTTCCATAGAAACCACGAGTCGGAGAGGAGCTTGACCTCACCACACCAGGAGGGTCAGATCATTATTTGATGCCCAGTTTGATGTTAAGTTATATGATGACAGAGAGGCTCCTTGTTTCAGAGGATATGCTCTCAACATGGAGCTATTGAAGTGATAGTTACTACATTTGGTTATTCTCTCTCTGTGTGACTTCCTAAAATACTTTTTTCCCCAAACAAAGCCCCCGTCCGCATGTTTCTCACGATAAGCAGAACAGAAGAAGAAGTGCTGACTCATCGGGTTCAGCTCCTAAATACAGAGACGCGTGAGAGGTCAGATTAAAAGGTCACCAATCATACAAAGGGTCTCGTTATCAAGTGGGACGCCCTGATTACACTGATGGATGGTCAGAATACCAGAAAAAAAGACACTAAAGAGACGCCTCTCAGCCATAAACCGAGGGAGGGGGAGCCAGTGAGAGAGAGAAAACGACGGGAGAAGAAGAGAGGAGGAAGGACAAAAGAGCAACTGCTGAGGAGGAGGAGGAGGAGGAGAAGAGGCTTGTTGACTCCAGTCTTCTCGTTATAAAGGTCGTCATGGTTCCATCTTTTAGATCAAAAGGCTTCTGGATTATAGCTTTAGAAGTAAATAAACTCATCAGGGAGAGAGGCGGAGCCATGAAGCGAGTTCTACGCTCCGGAATAATAATCATAAAGTCGTTTGATCTTCAGACGCAGAGACGTGAACAGGTGGGAGGCGTTTTAATCACGCCAAAACTGAAGCGTTCCTTGATTGGAAAGCGGCTCTGACAGCGAGTCCATCTGGACGGAACCACGAAGAGTCATGTGACCAGAGAGGGATGTACAGAGGGAGCATAACCTCCTCCATGTCCCCTAGAGGAGCCATAACCTCCTCCATGTCCCCTAGAGGAGACATAACCTCCTCCATGTCCCCTAGAGGAGACATAACCTCCTCCTCCATGTCAACTAGAGGAGACATAACCTCCTCCTCCATGTCACCTAGAGGAGACATAACCTCCTCCTCCATGTCCCCTAGAGGAGCCATAACCTCCTCCATGTCCCCTAGAGGAGACATAACCTCCTCCTCCACACTCTAAAAAAAAAAAGTTGAATCAACTTAAAAAAGTGAGGCAACCAGCTGCAAAGCCTTTTGGAGTTCACTCAACTAAGGGCTAATGTGTTGTGTCAACTTATGATAAGAAGTTCACTCAAAGTGATATCTTAAGTTTGTCAAACGTAACATTACTATTCAGACGTACTTATGTATTTAAGTTAACACTACTTAAAATATTGCATTTGATAGTTACATCTACTCATGTACTTAAGTTCCGAACACTTAAAATATTAAATTGGAGAAACTTTAAATTGTGTGTTCTTGTAGATTAAAAACATACATCAACAGCACTTAACATTTTTTGTTGAGAGAACTTACTTTTAACTTAAAATGTTTTGTTGAGAGAACTTACTTTTAACTTAAAATGTTTTGTTACTAAATTTCACTGCCCATTATTTGAGTACACTCAACATTCTTTGCAACGTTGCCTTCATTTAAATTAATTAAAAATGTACACTGTTTTCTTTGGAAAAGTCAACAGTTAAAGAAAACAAACTTCTTCAAACACAAAATGTTTATTAACAATAACTAAACATTTGTTTGCATAACTATATGAATTCCAGGTGTCAACACTTGAACATAGACAGCAGAGGGTCAACATCCTTAAAAATCAAAATGGCTGCATAAAGAAAAAATTCTGTTTTGTGAATCCAAAATCAAGTCCTGAAACAAGCTTTGGAACATGGTTGTGACACGTGTGTAGCCGTCACGAGTAGGTCCCCCCCCCCTAAAGCACCAATAAGCAACAAGTAGCCAGAGGGATATTCAGTAATAAGGTTTATTCCAACAGCAGACTGTGTCTCTGCTCTCCACGCTCCTCTCATCTCCTGTCTGTCCAGCTCCTTTATGGAGACAGACTCAGATAACCAACACAGATCGTCATCAGCTGGACTGATTACCAATCTGATTACCAATCAGTCCAGCTGATGACAATCAGACACCGTTCCCTGAACCACACCCCCGCTCCACCCACTCTGCAGCCGAGCCTTAACACCCCCCGCTGCCACAATGGTATATGATGGAACATATATACAACACAGAAGGACAATGGCATTCCCTTGAAACTGGGCTGCTTGAGAAAACAAGCATACAGAGACTATAATAAATATTCACCGCCTCTTTTACATTTTCATTTTTTTTCTTCCCATTCTGTAACAATACAATTTAAAAGTCAAAAGAAATTTTTATGCAGATTTTTATAACTAAAATATACCACTTTCATACAAGAGTCACCTCCTACACATTAGTATTATAGTATTTCAATCTTCATAGTCTGTTAAATTAAATAAATAAATTGAGCAAAATACAGGGAAACATTTGCTCTCACGGTACAGGCTCCCTTTAATTCAATAAGTGACAAAAACCTGAACTGGAGCAAATCTGCCATTAAACAATGGACAATATCCTTCCAAATCTAATCCATATCTAAATATAATAAACAAACAATGGTATCAAAAACCAATGTATTTTAAACAGGGGCTAAAGAAAATATTTTTATATTATTTTATTATTTAAAATATAAGATTAAAGTAGTATATATATGTATTTACATATATATATATGTATTTATATATGTATTTGTATATATATATATATGTATATATATGTGTGTGTGTGTTTACTGACATACATGCGCAGTGGCCTTAGTTACCTCAGCAGATGCCCAAACCACTATATTAAGTTTTCTCAACTTAACATTTTAAGTGGATTCCACTCTTTATTCATGAAATTGACATTTTGAGTTAGTTCAACTTCTTTCAAAGGCATTTGTTGACTCAACTTAAAAAAATGTGTTTGGACAACAAATTTGAAGTTGGGCTTTTTAGAGTGCATGTCACCTAGAGGATACATAACCTCCTCCATGTCACCTAGAGGATACATAACCTCCTCCATGTCCCCTAGAGGAGCCATAACTACCTCCTCCATGTCCCCTAGAGGAGCCATAACCTCCTCCATGTCACCTAGAGGATACATAACCTCCTCCATGTCCCCTAGAGGAGCCATAACTACCTCCTCCATGTCCCCTAGAGGAGCCATAACCTCCTCCATGTCACCTAGAGGATACATAACCTCCTCCTCCATGTCACCTAGAGGAGACATAACCTCCTCCATGTCACCTAGAGGAACATTACGTGTTCATTATCAGAACATGTTCATTGCGTGTTTATCATGTGTTCATAGCGTGTTCATTGCGTGTGTTCATGATCATAACGTGTTCACTACATGTTTATCACATGTTCATAGCGTGTTCATTGCATGTTCAATTATCATAACGTGTTCACTATGTGTTTATCACATGTTCATAGCGTGTTCATTGCGTGTTCATGATCATAACGTGTTCACTACGTGTTTATCACATGTTCATAGCGTGTTCATTGCGTGTTCAATTATCATAACGTGTTCACTATGTGTTTATCACATGTTCATAGCGTGTTCATTGCGTGTTCATGATCATAACGTGTTCACTACGTGTTTATCACGTGTTCATAGGGTGTTCATTGCGTGTTCATGATCATAACGTGTTTATCACGTGTTCATAGCGTGTGTGTTGCATGTTCATGATCATAACGTGTTTATCACGTGTTTATAGCGTGTTCATTGCGTGTGTGTTGCATGTTCATGATCATAACGTGTTTATCACGTGTTCATAGCGTGTGTGTTGCGTGTTCATGATCATAACGTGATCACTACGTGTTTATCACGTGTTCGTAGCGTGTGTGTTGCGTGTTCATGATCACTACGTGTTTATCACGTGTTCATAGCGTGTGTTGCCTGTTCATGATCATAACGTGATCACTACGTGTTCGTTGTTCTGCTCGTAGCCTCGGACTCGGCCTGCAGCTCAGAGGGCCGAGTGGAGGCTGCAGTTCAGGGACTCACCTCCGAGCTGCTGCTACCTGCTCACTTCAATCAGCCGGGACAGAAACAGATGTGTTCAAGTCCGCGTCAAAAAATAAGAACTTTCCCTCCCTGACGCCTGACATGATATTGTGTTTACATAAATGCAGCCGAGGCAACAAACACGTCAACGTACCAGCAGCCACGGAGATGAAGCTGTTACCACATGCCGTCAGTGATTATTATCATTATTAGTATTTAATGTTGATGGGAGTCTGAGGAAAGCAGCGTCTGCTGTCCTCATCCCTCCCTCCCACCCTCCCACCCTCCCTCCCTCCCTCCCTCTTCTAGTTTCCTTAATGCCACATTAGTTCAGTATTAGCTCTTTTGTTTTTTCCCTCGCCCTCTCAAATGCCGAGGGGTTAATAGAACGGCTGTACGAATTAACCCGACTTGATCTGGAAGAGAGAGAGAGAAAAGAGAGAGAGAGAGAAACCCTTGAAGTCGTATTAGCAGCTATAGTTCAACTCTGGGGATTCCCATGCATCCCTGCACTCCGTTTATCGCATCATCGTGTGTGTGTGTGTGTGTGTGTGTGTGTGCAGCTCTCGACGTACACACAAAGGTCTCCATGTTGATCTCCGTGGATGAAATGTTGTTAAATGACTTCACACTGCACGCCGAATCAAACACGCCCAATGCACAACAACTTCAAATTAGGATTCACGCTGCATGGCGCAGGTGAGTCACCCTTTCCTTCTGGAGTCTTACTTTTTATTATTATTATTATTATGATAGGATCTTGCCAACTTGTGTTTTCTCTTCCATGATACATTGACACTGAGTCCACATTTCCAAATGCCACGGAGCGTTCTGCATGATAATCAACCGGAGACGAACAGGTGGGACGAGCCCCGAGTTACTGAGAAACCTTTCACAAGGTCACAGCTGAGAGAGAGAGGGAGAGGGAGAGAAAGAGGGAGAGAGAGAGAGAGAGAGAGAAAGATAATTGGTTTGTCACCTGCGTTATTGTGTCGACCGGCCTTTCAACCGACATTCTGCCAAGGCGAGGGCTGCAAACATCTCTCTCTCTCTCTTTCTCTCTCTCTCTCTCTCGGATTCGTTGATTGAGCCGAGGAAGAAACTGAAGTGGGGAGATAATCGTAAACTGTTGGTGTAATAATTGATTTGTGTACGATCTCCAGCTGCAGACACACAAACTTATTGACATTTTCGGAACCACAAATACGTGTCGTGATTAAGTTTTTTATAACACTGTGAAATAAAAAATAAAATTCCTTGGCGTAGGTTAGAATAAGTTATCTGCTGACTAGCATGGACTGGTGGTTTCACTCGGGACTCGAGCAGCGGCCTCCTGGGAAACGTGATTACGTTTTTTAGGTTTCAGCTTCCTATCGCGGAAACAACGCCGAGTGGTTAATGTTGTGAAATGAAAAAGAAAATAAGCTTAAATGATAACGAGACACGTAACTGTCACGAGCAGCGGCCTCCTAGGTGAAAGTCCTGTGTTTGTTTGTCCCGGCCTCGTTATTAAAACTATAACTTCTACTCTCATTATGCTACGTCAGAAATGCCAACACGGTTTACCAGACACCAACCAGTTCCCGTAAAAATAATAAAAATGCGTTTCGCGTTTGGCATTTTCGGAAACTAAAAATACATGTCGTGATTACATTTTCTAGATATCAGCTTCCTATCGCGGAAACAACGCCGAGTGGTTAACGTTGTGAAATGAAAAAGAAAATAAGCTCAAATAATTCGAAAAGTGTCACGTACCCCCTGGAGTACCTTCACCGACCTTCAGGGGTCCACGTACCCCCTTTTGAGAACCACTGCTCTACGTCATAACACTGCGCTGTTGCTCTTCCTTTCAGCTTGGCTTGTTTAAACTCTGCAGATTTAACCAAAGCACCCCCTTCAAGAGAAAGATGTTCAAAATTTTTTTACCTAATCAGAGATTTAAGAAGTTTTGAAACCTAAAAATAATGAAATACACAACTCAATCTGAAGCAGCCACTCAGAGTAGGTCGAGCATCTCTCGGTCCAAGGTTTTGTGTTTCTAAAATGTAATCATCCTCCTCCATCTCCGAAGGACAGACCCTGAATGTTAAACTGCCTCCAGAAAACACTTCGACAAGGCGGAGGACATAATCTCCAACAACCAGGAACAGATTTGAGTATCCCTTTTTTTACATTCTGTGTAAGTGACCATCTGATATACAACACGATGAAGATTCAAACAGGCCGTTAGCAGTGCGGCGGGGAAGAAGAGCTCGTCTTTAATCCTGTTAGTGAGGGAATAGACATAAATGCTCAGATTAGAGTGGTGTGGTGTTTACCTTTTCGGCGTCTCTGTTGGGTGGAGAACGACACGTCATTTAAAATAGTCGTTGTTACCATAAAGTTAATATACAGCTTGACATGCGGTATAGAATCAGTAATAAACGAGCTTCCAAGAGACTTGTGACATTTTCTTTTAAATACTGTTATAATTTTATATTGTTGTAGATAATTTTACTTTACATTTTGCACTTTTATTTGGTCTTTAAAATTAATTATTTTACATTGTGTAAATATAATTTTTGGTCTTTTTTAAAAGTAATATTTTGATTTATATCTAATCAAAATTTAGGTTTCAACTGAATCAAAAAATATAATATGATAAACACTAATGAATTGATTTACTTTAATGCAAAGTCAAATTGTTGCTTTCATTTAATACAAAATATTATCAATATCGTTTATCATGAAAAGAAGGGATCAGTTCATCACATTTTAATGTTCATTCATTAGTGTTTATTGTGACTCATTCAAAAACAAAACAAAACAAAGTCAGTTGTCTACTAAGGGTGAACTGAAGAGTCACCGTTACACGGAGTCCCTCAGGAGTCTGACAAGGGTGAACTGAAGAGTCACCGTGACACGGAGTCCCTTGGGAGTCTACCTATGGTGAACTGAAGAGTCACCGTGACACGGAGTTCTCAGGAGTCTGCCAAGGGGGAACTGAAGAGTCACCGTGACACAGAGTCCCGCAGGGATCTACTAAGGGGGAACTGAAGAGTCACCGTGACACGGAGTCCCTCAGGAGTCTGCCGAGGGTGAACTGAAGATTCAATTCAACAAAACATGTATTTAAGGGAAACAAGAAGGAGGATCCAGAAGGAGATGCTTGTCTTCAGGTCCTTTAATGAGTCGACATATCCTGGGAATTATAACACCTACCAGTCAGTCTTCATCCTTCGTTATAATTTGTCTCCACAGGTGATTGTTTCTTTGACAAAAGGTACGGGGGATGGTTTGAAAAGTGCTTTGACAGAAGATGATTTACATAGCCCCTTCACAAAGTGTCAAAAATAATATAACGAAGAATGTATAAAATCCCCATTACAGCCTGACGGTCGGTTCTTGAGAGATCAGCTAAGACCAGTGTTGGGCAAGTTACTGAAAATTAGTAATTAGTTATAGTTACTAGTTACTTCTTTTAAAAGTAATTGAATTACTTTACTAGTTACTGTATATCCAAAGTAATTAGTTACTAGGGAAAGTAACTTTTAAGTTACTTTTATGTCTGCTTTTTTAATGTCATGAACAGTCAAACACAATAAACATATGTTGTAGACCTATTTATTGCAATCAACAGGGCAACAGGCCTTCAAATCAAGCAGGAGTACAAAAGTCCCTTTTTTAGTTAACTTAATACAAAATAACAGTCTCAGTGATTTAACAGTGTTTTTTTTTTACCACATTAGGCCCAATGAAATAAAAGTGATTGGCCTACAGTATTAACACTAATTAAAAGAGAAAACAAAGGTGCCTTGAGGTGCTGCATATAATTGAGGGGGGGGTGCTAGTGAGGCGTGTACGTGCTGATCTGGAGTCAGTTTGGTAGGATTTGGGTATAAATAAATTATTTCATTTAAAATATGGTTTTTTATTTAAAGATATTCATGTAATTTGCATGCAAAATAGGTCTACCCGAACCAGCGGACACAAAATTCAACCAGCGGCAAAAACCGCGGACCTGGCAACACTGGAAGTGGCTGTCAATCACAGTGTGGCACCGTGCGTGCTGGTCGAGGGGGCGTGCCTGTGATTGGCGGAGTAGAGGGGAGGCGGGGTTAACCTGTCGGAAAACGGAAGTTACGGGTGGTTGACGGGAACCGTTGTTGTTGATGTTCGCGCTGCTGAGCTGAGAGGAGCACGCTGTCTGTGTTGGTGGATGCCCAATAAAGGGAGGAATAATAACGTCGTTCCGTCTCCGTGTCATCAGTCCATAACGTCCGAGACGTTACAATATCATTGCGCCACCAAGGTCCTGCGATGTCAGATCAGAAGCAGCTAAAGTAGCCTAGCTTGTCTTCTTGTCTGCAAGTGTTCATTTTTCACAAAAGAGAGTAACGCGAGTAACGAACTCATTTAAATTTCAGTAACTGTAACTGCGTTAGTTGATTTAAAAAAATACTTCGTTACACTCTCGTTACCGCTAAAAGTAGTGGAATTACAGTAACGCGTTACTTTGTAACGCGTTACTCCCAACACTGGCTAAGACCCTTCGGCTGTTCTTTCACCGACGTAATGAGGCGCGTAAGAGCCGGTTCACGAAACCACATGATTTGTTTCCTTAAAAACTCAAAGGGTCAGAGCTGATGAATTCATCTCTGCTGATGAATTCATCTCTGCCGATGATGTTATATCAGGAGAAACATTTATATTTATCTCCTAGTTGGCTTTTAAATGTCTCGGAGAGGAAAAAAAAAGAACCTGCCTTCTACAATCTAGAGAGCGAATGAATCAATACCACGGGGTACCAGCTTTCTTTTGAAACACGTCTTTTCAGCCCTCTGTGCCGAAACAGCCGGAGCAATTAACACGCTTTCCTTCAGTTACCTCAAAAGAGATTACGTTTCTTTTGTCGCGTATCAGGCCTTTTTGGACGGAGCTGACAAAAAAGGAAAGGATTGGATTTAGTTTGCGAGGATGTCTTTTGTGTCTTTTGGATAAGCATATTTTAGGAAGGTCGAAAGAGGACGTTTTGAAAGGCTGGATTTCTACTTTGTTTCATCAAAGGTCAGTAAACAGGAAGTGATGACAAGCGGCCGGGACCCGACCTCGTGTGTCGGGCGAACAGGATTCCCGAGAGATTAAGCATTTAAAAAACAGACACACAAATCATTACGCTCTCATGAGCTCCATCGCTAACCGCCGGGCCCGTCAGTAGCGGTCTGGGCTCGGTGCCACGCGGCCTCTCATCACCGGCAACACACCGGCTCACATTTAGGATTTACGGCAGGAAGTCACCGGTGAAAAGGAAGCAAATCACCAGCCAGGCAAAAGGGCCAGAAACAAGATGATTGTTGTGCGTTAGCGAGGCTCAGAGGCGTCGTTAATTCTTTGGTCCGTCGTGATTTCGGTACTTTTATCTTCCTCATTCCTATTCTAGACGAGACGCTCAGACTTACTTTGACGGCCCATGTTGGTGTGACTGGTCTCAATCCAGCTCTGCTCCTGGGAACACGGGTTCGACACCAATTTACCCACAATCCCCTGCTGCGTTTCAGATGAGGCGCCGAGCAAATCATCTCCGTGATCCAAGTCTTTCTTTCTTTACCCCGTTAGCGTGATTTGAAAAAAGTTGAAAAACGTTAGCTCGTTCGCATTTTTCAGGCGAAATTACACAACGATCGATATTGGTGAAGTTCTCTTGGCTGGAAACCGGAGGGAACCGGCTTCGACCGGCTTAGAAGGGTTAAAGACACATTTAGCATCCAGGCTCCAGAAAGGACTCGTCCTAATGACCCTTATTCGGAACTCATTATACCTTATTAATGAATGACCATTGGACATTGTTACCCTCCGAGAGAGCCAGAATCCCCGTTTCCACACTTCCAGTCCCTATGCTAAGCTTCTCTAAGTGGTATCGATCTTCTCAGCTAACGGATGGCGAGGAAGCCAATAAGTGATCTTTTCCCTAAATGGGAAAAATCAGCACAAAGTAGAGCTGATTTTAACCTGCTGGTGCAGTTTTACAGTCGGACGTCTTCGACCGATTTAAATATAATCCTGATACATGACGGGAAAAACCACCGGCATCCAGATTGAAGACATCATTCATTCACAGAGGGACATTTTCTTTGGTAGAAAGTCAAAACTATACTCTGTTAATTATCCAGATCAACAGTGACACTGTTTATATATAAATATAAATAATGTGTAAGTAAGAAATATCAATGAACAAAACTGTGCGCGACTGGATATTGGGTGATATCTGGGTGAACTAATCCTTGATAGCCTGTTAATGCGTGTTCCCAGGGTTTGCTCGAGGGCATTAGTTTCTTCATCTAAATGGATTTTAAATGACTGTAAACAGCGTTAATTTAATCACAATTAAGATTCTGAACCGCCGTACACGTCGACTCAACTGGCAAAATAAAAATTGGCTCGCAGAACACGGGGAAAAAGCCGTGGCCTCAAAGGAAGTGAGGGAGTGAGGTGGAGGGGGGTGAGGTGGAGGGGGTGAGGAGGAGGGGAGTGAGGTGGAGGGGAGTGAGGTGGAGGGGGTGAGGAGGAGGGGGTGAGGTGGAGGGGGTGAGGTGGAGGGGTGAGGAGGAGGGTGAGGAGGAGGAGTGAGGTGGAGGGAGTGAGGAGGAGGGGGTGTGGTGGAGGGTGAGGAGGAGGGTGAGGGGAAGGGGTGAGGTGGAGGGGTGAGGGGAAGGGGTGGAGGGTCTGAGGTGGAGGGGTGAGGGGAAGGGGTGAGGTGGAGGGGGTGAGGTGGAGGGTGAGGGGAAGGGGTGAGGTGGAGGGTGAGGGGAAGGGGTGAGGTGGAGGGGTGAGGGGAAGGGGTGAGGGGGAAGGGGGTGAGGTGGAGGGGGTGAGGGGGAAGGGGGTGATGTGGAGGGGGTGAGGGGGAAGGGGGTGAGGAGGAGGGGGTGAGGTGGAGGGGGTGAGTTACGGAACGAGTCGAGACCCAAATCCCGACTAAAAAGAGTCTGTTTCCTTTGTAATATCTATTCCCCGTAAGAGAAGCCGAAGAAATAGTGTGAGATTAATTTATTTCTTCTGTCGGGTTCACGGCTTCAATTAATGAATTCTACTGCGATAAAAATAAAAATAAATCTCAGAACATGAAGGAGTTTAACGATGAATAAATGACCTGCTGGTTCACTCCTGAGGAGGAGGAGGAGGAGGAGGAGGAGCACAAGGAGGTGGTAGATCAGGGGTACTCAACTTCGGAGGCCAAGAGGGCCACATTTAAACCACAACAGGTGCAAAGGGCCACAAATTATTATTAACATATATATGTACCATTTTATTCACTGTATTTGTTACTACCTAATTTTCACACGATTTTGGTTGGCTAATTATAATTCAGGGTTTTTCCTGGGTCAAAATGGGTCTTCGGTGCTCCCAAAAAATTCGAACGGGTCGGGCTGTTGAGTGAGTGATCAGCAGCTGGCCGCTCGGTCCATTCGCGCACCTCACAGTTGCGTATTGATCAGACAAGAAGACACGCTTATCAACTCCAGTGTTTCCCCTCCCATTAGAACAGGGTGAAATCCCCCCCCCCCCCCCCCGTCAACAATTCTCGGCTCGCGCGACAGAGCGATGCGCGCGCCGGCATCGAAGCTCTGCCGTGATGCGCGCACACGGGTGAGCACCCCCCGCCTCCTTGAAACATACTATTGAGAACATATTCGCTGACATGCACCTGATGAACACAGTTTTTATTATTTTTATTTTTTCCATCGCAGACTTTTTTTTGCCTTAGGCGCTCGGGAAAACGGCTTAGGCGCGCGCCCACATTTTCTCTATGCAGGAAAAACCCTGATAATTATTATGCATTTAGAACCAGGCATGTCGGGGGCCACAAAATAAGCGTCTGCGGGCCGCCTGTTGAGTAAGTCTGTGGTAGATGTTACCTTTAGAGCCAAAGAAAGAAGATTTAAAAGAAGATGACCAGTTTCACACTCATTGACTTGTTAAACCTCTCCTCTCTCCTCTCTCCTCTCCTCTCTCCTCTTTCATCTCCTCTCCTCTCCTCTCATCTTTCATCTCCTCTCCTCTCTCCTCTCATTTCTCATCTCCTCTCTCCTCTCCTCTCTCCTCTCCTCTCACCTCTCCTGTCCTCTCACCTCTCTCCTGTCCTCTTCTTTCTCCTCCTCTCCTCTCACCTCTCATTTCCTCTCTCCTCCTCCTCTTCTCTCCTCCTATACTTCCCCCTCTCCTCATCTCCTCTCTCCTCTCCTTTCTCCTCCTCCCCTCTCTCTTTGCCTCCTCTCCTCAGATAGAAACAGGAACATTGAGCGTAAGTCTCTCAGAACATGAAGGAGTAACTTTGAAGAACTCCTTTTGAGGAGGAGCACAATGAGGTGGCAGGAAGAGGACAAGTTACACACTCGTCTCCTCTCCTTCTCTCCTCTCCTCAGACCCCCACATCACCACATGTGTTGCCTTCCTGAAGGAGAAACAGTCCATTAACCCTTTGAGCCCGACCGGCTCCCCTCTGATCCGGCCGAGTCGTTAGCGTCTCCGTTAATTCTCCCGACCCGGCGGGTCGTCTCCGTGACAACAGTCCAGACTAAACGAGCGTCTCCTCGGCGCCGAGAAGCAGCTCATTACCGTCGGAGCCGATCGGTTCCTCCTAACACTCGGACACTTCCTGCGAGGCGGCCGGAGCGTCGGCGTCGGGGTCGATGGAGTCTGACCTTTGACGGGAATCACACAGCAGGTAGAAAAAAGAAAAAGAAAGCATCTGTCATTTTGACGCTCAGGTACGGACGTTTCACCTTCCTCCATTACATCTAAATCAGGTCGGTTTCCATAACGATGGAGGATATGGAGGATGTCAAAGCGTGGCATGAAGTGGCTGAACCTGAATCGTCAGCGGAGAATAAGGGCAGATAAAAAAAGACAAAAAGATGTGGTCACTGTTGGTGGTAATCGTGGGAGGATGAACGCTCCGATCAGCTTTAATAATTCCTCTCTGATCCAATCCCTCTTCATAAAGTGGAAGCGGCTGCTCGACCCCAAAGAGATTCATCACACCACATTTCATGTTCGTAGTTCCAGTTTATTGGCTGCAGAATTAATCCCGGGCCCCACAAATGAGCCTTAAAGCTGATTTAATCGCCATGTTTATTCTAACAATGGCCCAGACGGATGTGTGGAATGGGGCTCCGCAGTTTATTGAAGGTCTTGCCGTCTTTCCGCTGACGTTTTATTTCCTTTTTCATCATCATAACTTCATCATTTTTGGTTCAATCTCATGGAACCATTTCCAGAAACAGCCCCGAAGCTGTTTTTTTGGCAGTAAAAACACCTTTTCGGTAAAACCCGACGAGCTCCAATCGGCAAACGTTAGCAACTCGCCGGTTAGCATCAATCGCTTCTTAAAACCCGTTTTCTTAGAACTGCTTTAAAGTGACGTCGTCCTTTTATGCAGTTCTTTGGATCCCCTACTTTAGTTTGTCTGTTGTTCTTTTTTTAAATGTTCATATTCCATTCTTGTCTCTTTTGCCTCCTGTATTTTTCAATATTTACTTGTATTTTCTAAAATATTCACTTGTATTAACGTTCTATATTTTTTCCTTGATGTTCTGGAGAGCACTTTGCAAACCCTGTCTTTTAAAGGTGCTATATATGTATATATATATATACACTACCATTCAAAAGTTTGGGGTCATCCAGACAATTTTGTGTCTTCCATGAAAACTCTCTTTTATTTATCAAATGAAGATAAAATGTAGTCAAGACATTGACAAGGTTCGAAATAATGATTAATATTTGAAGTATTAATTTGGTTCTTCAAACTTCAAGCTCAAAGGAAGGCCAGTTGTATAGCTTATATCACCAGCATAACTGTTTTCAGCTGTGCTAACATAATTGCACAAGGGTTTTCTAATCAGACATTAGTCTTCTAAGGCGATTAGCAAACACAATGTACCATTAGAACACTGGAGTGATAGTTGATGGAAATGGGCCTCTATACACCTATGGAGATATTTCATTAGAAACCAGACGTTTCCACCTAGAATAGTCATTTACCACATTAACAATGTATAGTGTGGATTTTTGATTAATGTTATCTTTATTGAAAAAATAGTGCTTTTCTTTGAAAAATAAAGACATTTCTAAGTGACCCCAAACTTTTGAACGGTAGTGTATATAAAGTTATTATTATTATTTAGCAGCTGGAGGTAGTGGAGACCAAACCAGAGCTAAAGAGAGAGAGAGAGAGAGAGACACACTATTATACAGGTGCACACAAACACAACTCTAAATTAATTAATTAATATCTGCTCCAAACAAAATATCATATCAGTCTCTCGTACTTATCTAGGTTCAGGAAGAAAAAGAAAGCTCCTGTTTGGTGTTTGAATAAACCCACCGTGGCAGAATGCCCTGAAGGCATCAACCCCCCCCCCCCCACACACACACCCCGTCACCGGAGGTTTAGAATAAAAGTCGAAATGCTGCATGAAAATTGTCCCCATCTGTTGTGGAATTGAGGTCAAAGATTTTGTTTTGGTGAACACAATAACTCCCACCGGTCTCTCTCTCTCCCTCTCTCTCTCGCTCTCCCTCTCTCTCTCCCTCTCCCTCTCCCTCTCTCGGGGGTCAGTAATCGATGTTTACATAGAGGGAGGAATAGTTTGCTCAGATTGCTGTCAGCAGCAGAGAGAGGTGGAGCGGCAACAAGAGACGGCTGTGAGGGGAGGAGAGGAGGAGAGGAGGAGGAGGGAGAGAGAGAAGAGAGGGAGCAGTGCTGAGGAGAGACAGATAGGGAGGAGAGGGGGAGAGACAGAGGAGGAGGGAGAGAGAAGAGATGGAGCAGTGGTGAGGAGAGGCAGGAAGGAAAGGAAGAGAGACAGAGGAGGGAGAGAGAGATAAGAGAGGGAGCAGTGGTGAGGAGAGACAGGAAGGAAGGAGAGGAGGAGAGACAGAGGAGGGAGAGAGAGAAGAGAGGGAGCAGTGGTGAGGAGAGACAGGAAGGAAGGAGAGGAGGAGAGACAGAGGAGGGAGAGAGAGAAGAGAGGGAGCAGTGGTGAGGAGAGACAGGAAGGAAGGAGAGGAGGAGAGACAGAGGAGGGAGAGAGAGAAGAGGAGCAGTGGTGAGGAGAGACAGGAAGGAAGGAGGAGGAGAGACAGAGGAGGGAGAGAGAAGAGAGGGAGCAGTGGTGAGGAGAGACAGGAAGGAAGGAGAGGAGGAGAGACAGAGGAGGGAGAGAGAGAAGAGAGGGAGCAGTGGTGAGGAGAGACAGGAAGGAAGGAGAGGAGGAGAGACAGAGGAGGGAGAGAGAGAAGAGAGGGAGCAGTGGTGATGAGAAGCATGAATGAGAGGAAGAGAGACAGAGGAGGGAGAGAGAGAGAGAAGAGAGGGAGCAGTGGTGAGGATAGACAGATAGGGAGGAGAGGAGGAGAGAGAGAGGAGGGAGAGAGAAGAGAGGGAACAGTGGTGAGGAGAGATAGACAGGAAGAGAGGAAAGACAGGAAGGAGGGAGAGAGAGAGAGAAGATATTACATTTCAATTCACTTTCTTTTGTACAGCCCGATATCACAAACTACGAATGTGCCTCAGAGGATTTTACAATCTGTTCACATACGACATCCCTGACCTTTGACCTTTGACCTCACATCGGATCAGGAACGACTCCACAAGAAATATATTTTTAAAAAACTTTCAAAAGTGAAGAAACCTTCAGGAGAGCAACAGAGGAGGATCCCTCAGAGGAAGATCCTCAGGGGAGGATCCCTCAGGGGAAGATCCATCAGAGGAAGATCTGTCAACAATATGTCAACAACAAAAATACAAAGTCTTCAATCTGGATTTAGAGGAGCTGAGGGCCTCTGAGGGTCCCTGAAGGTCTTTGAGGGTCTCTGAAGGTCTTTCAGGGCCTCTGAAGTTCTCTGAAGGTCTTTGAGGGCCTCTGAAGGCCCCTCAGGGTCTTTGAGGGCCTCTGAAGGTCTCTGAAGGCCTCTGAGGGTCTCTGGGGGTCTCTGCAGACCTGCAGCTTCCAGGGACCGTGTTCCAGATGTGTGGAGCATACGAACTGATCCCCGCTCCGAGCCGTGGCATAAATCCGTTCTCGGTCCTCAGCTCACGAGGACCTGCTGTCAGACTGACATGCTCCATCGTGTTCTCACCTCAAAAGACACAAAAACAACATCGATTTAAAAAAAGCTTTTCCGTAAAGCTGAATAGCGGCAGGATGTGGGCGATGAGGGACTTCCTGTTGGTCTCCGTTGAATTGAGGGTCCCCTCCATCACCAGGAGGAATGAAAGGACCCGTCCAGAGATAAGCGTTCCACCACCGCGGCGGCGAGGAGCTGTTTACTCTGATCCGCAGATAACCGTCATTGTTTACCCCTCGCATGTTGCAGGAAGCTTAAGACGCCTCTTATCTTTTAAGAGACGTTTTCTGAGACTCTTTCTGTCGGGCCAGATAAACCCGACACGGCTTCGCCGGCTCAGATAATTCTCACTTTCTTTTTTTGATCGTGTGTATTTGTCAAGATCTGAAGCGAAACTTCTACAAAGGAAGAAGAGAAAGAACGTTTCCATTTGATTTCAATGGGTGCTCTTTGAAAAGGTGCTTTCAGGCTCCTTTCAGGCTCCATTCAGGCTCCTTTCAGGCTTCCTTCGTGGTGCATTCAGGCTCCTCCGGCGAAAGCTTTTCACATAGATTTAATAAATATCTTCGCTGTTGGAAAATCGTTTGGCTGTATGTAGAGGAGCTCGTCCTCTGAGCGTCTCCTCCCTCGTCCACGGCGTCAGATCAGAAACCACCTTCACTCATGACCACTTCCTGTTGCAAGTGGGCGTGGCACGTAACCACGACAACGCGCCCTGGACATCTGACGTGTTGGGACAAAAAAGTGAGAAGATTAAAAAATATATTAAGGATACGTCGTTGTTATAGAAGTTTCTTCTTCTTCTTCTTCTCCTTCTACTTCTTGGTCTTCTCCTTCTTGTTGTTCTTCTTCGTGTCCTTATTCCTCTCGTCTTCCTGCTTCACCTTCTTCTTCTTCTCTTCCTCCTTCTTCTCCTTCTTGTTCTTCTTCTTGTCTTCTTGTCCCTATTCCTCTCCTCCTCCTCCTTCGCTTCCTCCTCCTTCTTATTCTTCTCCATGTATTTCTTCTTCTTGTTCTCTTTCTTCTTCTCCTTCTTTCTCTTCTTATTCTTCTGCCTCCTCGTTCTCCTTCTTCTCCTTCTATTTCTCCTTCTTGTTCTCGTTTTTCTTCTTATTCTTCTGACTCCGCCTTCTCCTTCTTCTTCTTTCTCTCCTTCTCATTTTTCTCCTTCTCCTTCACCTTCTTCTTCTTTCTGTCCTTATCCTTCTCCTTCACCTTCTTCTTCTTTCTGTCCTTATCCTTCTCCTTCACCTTCTCCTTCTTTCTGTCCTTATCCTTCACCTTCTTCCTCTCCTCCTGCAGCAGCTGCATCCTCTCCAGCCGATGACATCACCCTCTCACAGCTGACTTCCTGTGCCGGCTGGCGGTTGGGGCTCCGTGGTGATTATGATGTCATGATTAATGCCTCCTCCACTGAGCGGCTGCTCTCCTCATAACGGCTGATTTGGGCTCGGATGAATTTCCTCTCGACACTTTTAATGAAGGAGGTGAATCTGAACGCTATTCCAGATTAATGAAACCCATTTCCCTCATACCAAGTCATTAACGGGTAATTATGTGGAATCAATGTACAAGTAGACATGATATAAACACACATGTATATATATATATATATATACACATATAGATAAACATATATATAGACATATATACAGGACTGTCTCAGAAAATTAGAATATTGTGATGAAGTTCTTTATTTTCTGTAATGCAATTAAAAAAACAAAAATGTCATGCATTCTGGATTCATTACAAATCAACTGAAATATTGCAAGCCTTTTATTCTTTTAATATTGCTGATTATTCAAGATTTCAAGATTCAAGATGTTTTATTTGTCACATACACACACAGGGTGTGCAGTGAAATGAAAGTGGCAATGCTAGGAATGTGCATGAACAAGTAAACACACATTTACAAAAATAAAATAAAAAACAACATTACAATAATGTGTGTGTGTGTGTGTGTGTGTGTGTGTGTGTGTGTGTGTGGTGTGTGGGGTCTATGTGGAGGTCGGAGTGTGGGGTCTGATGGCCTGAGGTGGGAACTCCGAAAAGTCCCTCTGGCCTCTGTCTCTTCTTGCAGCGTGACTCACTGGCGCCAGCCAGACCGCAACACCTGCCTTCTGTGGTGTGGTGGTGAACCTTGTGATCCTGGCCGGCTCTGATTCCCTCCTGGGCTGCCAGTCCTGCAGGGTGGGGAGGTTGGTTCCATGCTCAAGCGGGGCGCAACTTCTCCAGAGCTTTCTTCCTGTGCCGAGCCAGTTAGTTGCAGCAGGTGCAAGTCCTCTGTCCTGCTGTGCTCTCTACATGTCCAGCTTGTGAGGAGGACTGAGAGATCCTCTGGAACTTTCTCCAATTCTCAGCTGCCTGAGGTGGTAGAGGCGCTGCCTTGCCCTTCCTGGGTGAGTGTCTGTTGTTGTTGACCATTGGTGACTGTGTGTGATGTGGACTCCCAGGTGTCCCTCTCCACCCCTCCCCCGTTATCCCCCGTGGTATAGTAGCTCACCCCTTCTCTGTCTCCCCTAGTCCACAATCTCCAGTGGCCCTCCCACAACTTTGGTGACGTCGCTGTTGTCCTCCACAATGAGGCACTTGTTTTCCTTCAGCAGGGCAGTGAGTAGCCCTTTCTCGGAGATCTGCCTGGATCCACTGTGATCCACTGACACCTCCATGTGTTTTGATGATGGTGTTGGAGCCACAGTCAGCATGGCAGGGATGTGTAGCAGTAGGGGCTGAGGAGGCAACCCACAGGACCCTGGGTGTACAGGAGTAGGGAAGAGGTGTGAGTTTGGCCAGCCCTGCCCACTGTGTTCCTGGTGGACTCTTTCAGGGAGCACCAGCCACAGGGAGGTCCAGCCCAGCCCAGCTTGCTGCTCCAGTCCGTCTGACTATGGGGGGTGTTGAGTCCCAGTAATCAGCAAGCAGTCTCACGATAGCAGGACTATCAATGAATGCCACCTCTGCTTTGTACCTGGTAGAGTAGACATCAGTGCAGCTGTCTGTTGCATCTGAGTCAAGAGGAGGCATTATGGTGGGAGACAGCATCATCCGTGGATCTGTTTGGGCGATAAGCAAACTGCAGCGGTAGCAGCAGGTCAGGGGAGGAAGGGCTTCATGACCACCACACTGCCTACCGATCGGTATGCCATCACCACCATGCCGCGGGGTGTCTTGATCTAGGCATGCTGGGACAATCTTGTTCCAGCCAGGACCAGGGACTCTGGATGGAAGGGTTGAGGATTAGCACCTGTGCTCAGCAGAGCTGGTTTTCAGGGGTCCAGCAACTGTTGAGCTAGCTCAGATGCTGACCTTCAGCTTTCCGGTCCCAGACCTCACTGTCATCCTCTCAGGTTGTGCTCTCACACCAGATGCCTCGCACCTTCTCACCTCGGCAGAAGCAGGTGTTGTTGTTAGTTTGTGACAGGCGGCCGAGTTGTTGCGTAGTTGTTGTGAGCCGTGAAAAATGACTAAGCGTAGTTCAGGCTCCTATGAAAGCCAGTCCGCGGCCGCCTGCATAGCGCCGGTCTGCCGCCGAGCTCTGTGATGCCATACACTCTCTGGTGTCAGCAACTGCTCCATCTGTGATTCCCACTCTGTCTCGCTCTGTCTGCTTGGCTCCTCTTGGCCTAGCATGCAGCGGTCCTCCTCTTGTCTACTCGTCCATGTTGCCGGATCGGATTTCCGGAGTAGACGGCAGCGCTTGCAGCTTCATAGTACTTCGTCCAATACTACGTGGATCGCCGCAGTGTTGGGGAGTGCAGGCTGGCACTCTGGGGAATACCGGATCCCACGCGTCAATGGTTACTGACTTTTATGTCTCTCTGAAATACTTTTATGGCGGGGCGATGGGCTCAGTGCTCATTGCTCATCGCAGCGCGTCGGCTTAGCCTCTGAACTGGCACATCAGGAAGTACTCTCCACTCTATCCACACACCGCATTCCGGCCTCTCAGCAAAGCTCTCCCGAAGATTTCACTGTTTATACAGTTGAAGTCCGGTCTGATTTCCTTAGCTTGTCTTTCCCGCAGCCTTGGGAAGAGCCTTGTATGGCGTCTGTTGTTTCGTATACGAGTTGTCCCCTCTGGAATGGGACTGTAGTCTTGGTGACACGTTTGGTCCAAGTTCGACATGAATTTTTACTGGAAGTTTGCCTTGGTACCAGACAACTGTGGTCACAGCACCGCCTTGTTAGTTCCACAGTGGCCCGGAGGTCCACATCGATACTTATGGATACCGCTGTGGTGATGTCCGGAAGCGGAGAAATGGCAAGGTGCTGTGATGTAGACGGGCAGCAATAGTGATGGGAAGAGTAGAATGGGGAAGATGAATCGATGACGTAGATCGCGTGAAGATATTTTAGCTGCATCCTTAATAACAAAGAATTCTGAGCACTTTGCCGTGTGTCATGTTGTTGCATGTAAGCAACCAGCCAGATTTAGACCACTCTTCGTCGAACTTTCACGGAAAACAGAGAAGCTCCGTTGGGACGGCCCAAGCGGAGGCATCGTCGAGCTGGTCCAAGCAAAGATCAGACAAAGAGAAAGTCTATGCCATCCAGTTTCTACTCCAGAATCTGATCCAGATCCTGGGCGTTAGTGCCGATGTGTTTTAGGAAGAGGTGGACCAAAAGAAGGTGGACGGGCGATTGAACTCTCGTCTATTGCAATCTCCTGTTTTTCCTTGATGTTTTCGTCCCCCGATGTACTGCTGACTCCACTGTTTGTGTGCGGATTCGCTTTATAAAATCTAGCTTGTCTCGATGGATTAAGTGGAAAAGTGCGCGTTTTGTCTTGTTTTAAAGTAAAAAATAAAATAAAAAAAAGCTATTGGAGGTATTTGTTGCGATTGTGTGGGCTTACAGCTTAAGAAAACTCAAATATCCTATCTCTAAATATTAGAATATCATGAAAAAGTATACTAGTAGGGTATTAAACAAATCACTTGAATTGTCTAATTAACTCGAAACACCTGCAAGGGTTTCCTGAGCCTTGACAAACACTCAGCTGTTATAAATCTTTTTTTTAACTTGGTCTGAGGAAATATTAAAATTTTATGAGATAGGATTTTAGAGTTTTCTTAAGCTGTAAGCTATAATCAGCAATATTAAAAGAATAAAAGGCTTGCAATATTTCAGTTGATTTGTAATGAATCCAGAATGCATGACATTTTTGTTTTTTTAATTGCATTACAGAAAATAAAGAACTTTATCACAATATTCTAATTTTCTGAGACAGTCCTGTATATACATGTATATATACACAAATAAATACACATATAGATATATATACACATACATATATACACATATATATGTATATATATATACACACATATATATATATTTATACATTTGGTGGATTTGTAATGTAATTACAGCCGGTGTCATTGCTATAAAACTCCTAAATGCTTGGATTATTGTTAATTGTACACTCTACTTAAAAAACATCATGTGGCCACTGATAAATAAAAAGGGAATTGGGTAAAGCCGTAGAGAAGTAGACTTTTCCAGCTACTTATCACATTCTGGTGGATGAGCAGTATTATCTTCGGTTTCACGGATGAGAACAATGACAAATTACACGATTAAATGTCACGATCACGGAGAACAAAGGGAACTTTCTCCTCGTCTAAAGTCAGTAAACGCCGTCTGGATCTTCTGGTTTCATGACTCCAGGTTATGAAACATTCCAGACGTGTAGAGAAACAAAAAACGACCACTATCATCAGCATCAGGCGCGACGAGGTGAGAGAAGGTCAGCTTCCTCAACTTATTCTCATTATTTCGTACCAGCAGGATGCAAAAAAACACTGAAAAGATTGTATTTTATTTTTTTTATGACAACTAGCACCTCTTATTTCTTTAGCCGGAGTGTAATCAGTGCAAAGCTAAATGTGAGCCTGCTGTGATAATGCCCACCATCTTGGTTTAGCAGAGGACGATGGTCTTGAATCAAGGAATAAATACGCGAGGAAAAGTCTCCCGATGGCACGGAATTCAAAAGTTCAGGGGTATAATTTGTAGATGTTGCCTAAACTTCCCGTGAAGACGGATGATTGTTTTTGACTCTGTGCAGATAGATGATCGATCTTAAATGTGTTGTTGACACATTGCCACAGTCCAAAAAGCATCACACAAAACAACACCCAACCATCTTAAAAGCGGGCGGAGGAGCGATTAGAGAGCATCGCATTCGGAGAGAAGAGAGGACGTCAAGAGTCAGCGATGGGTTCTCGTTGCCGGGTTTCATGACGGCTTGATCGTAGACGGGTCCTTCCCTGGTACTTATGTGCATCCTGCAAGACTGTGGACGTTTATCGGGTTCCTATGTTGCAAATAAAGTCCCCAAAAAAAACATGAAATGGAAATACGTCAAAGAGTTTGTTTGGTTGGAATAGTTTATATTGATTCTGTAGTCTTGAGCTTTTAATTAATACATATAGAAAGATGTTATAATAGGAAATATTCGGGAGAATATTATTATTCTGAATGTGTTATGAAGCAGAGGGGGACTGTTTACTCTATGCAAAATATAAATGGCAAGAATTAATGTGTGTTGCATGAGAGTGAATGTTAGTTAATATTTCAGAATCGTCGAAGCCGGTTGAAGCCCGTGAAGTGACTTTAATGCGGACAATAACAGACGGGGCTTTTATTGTGGAAATACTTGTCTAGCGACTTGACCGGAAGTGACGTTTTGACCTAGGGGTCGTGACGTTTGACCTCTCCATTTTGATAGTGGACTTTGAGCCAACAGGAAGGTGTTAGAGGCTGGACTACCTTTGAGAGGAGCTGATTGGCTGATTTTGCGACTAATACTCTGTACTGGGGAAATATCGCTCTCTTTCGTCTTGACCCGGGCTTAGAGCTGCTTCCTGTTGAGCCCGGATCACCACGAAACCCACGATCCTGAGCCTCGATTCTTTGTTTACACTTCTTGCCATTAAATATTGTTAAACTTAATTCACGTGCATCCGGAGCCTGATGTCCATCATCTGCGAAGTGCCCTGTTTCAGTTCCTCTTATAAGTTGTTGAGATATTTCAGTGGGCCGACGGACCGGCGACGCCGCGGCTGGAGGCTCAGAGGACGCCGAGGCCTGGGCAGCGCGGACGCTAACAGGCGAATGACGGGCGGCTCTCGGGTTTCAAAAGGTGCAGTTCATTAACTCCCCAAAGGAGGCGACGAATGAAACGGTTACAGCTTTTTACGATTTAGTTTGAACGCAGCAAACACAACTTATGACTCACGGATGTGTCGATGCCGCCGGCGCTCCGCTGCATCTCAAGGCTCGGCAGCCGTCTGACATTTAGAGGCGACGTCTGGAGAAGGGAAGGCTTCGCTCGCTTCCTTTTTCGGCAGAGAGAGAGAGAGAGAGGCGTCTGGCACCTCTTTGTTGCGAGAGCTAGATAAATCTAGTCGGGGTAATGTAGAGGATTTAAGACGAATGTTGTCCGGATTGTTGGAAAGGAAATATTGTTGCTCTCGTAGAGTATATAAGCGCAGATTGGATAGAAAAAGCAACGTTAAGATGATAGATAAATATTCTCAGTTGAGTAAACATGTGTCTCTGGTAAAATCATTAGAGAGAGACTTTTGAAGGAAATGAGATATCTCTCTGAAGTGCTCGATTACGGACATTGTAGTTTTTCTGACTGGCCTCAAATCCCCAAACTTAGTCTGTTGGTTTTGTAAAATTGATGAGTTGGAAATGTGTTGCAACAAGAAAGGACTGGTGTCAACGGTGGAGGAGTTCACAGATTTTGTGTCAGTACAGTGGGAACAAAGGTCGTCTCCCCTAAGCCCACAATGCTCGGCCAATGACACATTCAGGGTCACTGAAGAGACTCTGGATAGTGTAGAATTCATAAAAATGTCCCTTAAATTTGAGATCTTGTTGTCTCTCCCCCGCCGGCGTTTATCGGTCTCCTGTTACGTCGACTCGGCGGTGGTCCGGCCCACGCAGGAGGGTTCAGCTCATCGTTCTGACTCCTTGTGAGTTAATTGATAACTCACTTTTCTCATGAAGCTGCAGAGCGATGCAGCAGATTGTGAGTCGTATCCAGTTTCGATCCGCACGCGACGTCAACCCGTACTTCATGACCTCCTGGTGGCTTTTTCCACCAACCAGACTGCACACAGAAACATAATGTTCCTCAAATGGTTCTTTAAAAGACTCTGTGGTTTTACGAAGAACCATCACCTACTGAAGAACCATTTTCACGAGAAATCAGCTTTATTTCCAGGACAGGAACACGGACGAACACCACAGAGGAACAAAAAGGACGATCCGACACCAGACAAACAGAAGGACACAGATTAAATACACAGGGGAACGAGACACAGGTGGAGACAATCAGGGCGTGGCTGGAAACAATCAGGAAAGAAACAGACAAGCACAGGGAGGGAAGAGGGGAAACAGGAAACGAGACAGGGACTTCAACATAAAACAGGAAACACACAGATCCTAACAGTTTCTCTAAAGAACCCTGGTTCGAAAGGTTCTTTGTGGAACCATAAATGGTGCCTTAAAGAACCATTTTTTGAAGGTTCTTTGAGACACTTTCATAGGTTCTTTCAAGAACTCTTTGGAAATGGTTCTTTAAAGAACCCTGGTTTGAAAGGTTCTTCGTGGAACCAAAAACGGTTCTTCCATGGCATCACTCTAAACAACCGTTTTCGGTTCCAGATGGCTCCTTCATGTTTCTGTGAGTCATTACGCAACGTTGACAGAAACAAGAAGTCTTTACCTTCAGAAACACAAACAACATGTGATGAAAGGAAATGCAGGAACATGGAAGGGAATCTGAAGATGTGACGCGGCTTCCAGCTCGTTTGTCTCAGCTGCTGCAGGTTCAGCGCTCTGTGCCCCTCGAGCCCCTCCGCCGTCACACGGCCTTAAATACAGTCGGATGTGCGTCGTTATCGGGGCCTCTCCACGCCGTCTGTCAGCCGCTCGCAGTTCATTATCTTCTTGAGCTTCGGCATGTCGCTGCTCGTGTGTCTGGCAGCTGTTAAATTCACTTTTTTTAGCATGCTCGCCCGATTGTTAATATTTCATCAAGTGCATTAAAAGCCTCCGAGTCTTTGAGTCTACTTCATTTATTAAAGGTTCCAGGTTCTCCGGCTTCCTCCCACAGTTTAAGGACATGCAGCTCAGATTAATTGGTGACTCCATGTCGCCCCTGAAGGTGTGAATGTGAGCATCATTTATAAGAGTAAATGTGTACATTTACTAGTGTGTTGACCCCGTTGCCTATCAAAACAGGTCGCTGTGGTTGCTTCGAGGTTTAGTACAATAGTGCAATAAACACATGCCATGTCCAGTATGTAATGTGAAAGGTGATTCATTTATAAAGTTCGAAACTCAAATATATGCTCCCTTGTCCAAACACATGTGTATGTTCCTAAAAAATTAAAGAAATCAGAACACATTGTCACCTGTTGTCCGAAGACAGTGTCCTCCTGCCATTCTAGCAACACCTGACCCGAGCGCTCGCCCTGATTATATTGGCCTTGGTCTTAATTGATAGTGGCCTACGCCCCCTAGTGGTGGGAGGTCCAACAAAACAAAAACAAACAAAATGTCTCTTTAAACTGGATTATTTACCGTGCTCTTTCTCCGGGGATTCTCTCAGCATGGCGCTTGGAGGATATTTTATACATTTAGATTTCTAAATTGTGTTTGTGGTTTGTCAGCCCGTTCTCATGCCCACGGGGGTCCACTACCGACGCTTTGTCATCGCTCCCCGGCCTCCGAGACGGACGCGGAAAAAGCACCCGATGGCGTCTACAAGAGCAACTTCAGCGTGAACCCATCAGCTCCGGGAGTGTGACAGCGGAGCGTGACGACCGACCGCTGTGACCGAGACCGGTGACCCCGAAGTGACGCCGAGTCATCTTCACGCTACGTTGGTGGTGTTCGCGACGTGTTTTCTGTACTCGTGTGACGTTTTTTAAAGTTTTTGAGGTCAGTCGCCAGCCTGCTGGACTGAGGGATCACCCCCAACACAACAAACAATCTCTCCACTAATACTCCACGCTCTAGCTAACGGGCGGTCGGCCGGCCGCCGGCTGCTGTGAATATAAAGCAGAGTGGGGGAGCATCGATCTCCAGCCCGCTCCGTCTGGCTCTCAACATAAATACGAGAGTGAATGAGAAAAGAGACACTTTGAGCCTCTAATGCTTCAGTTTACTCCATTATCTCCCAATAACCGCACACAGACAGCTCTCGGAGGCTTGGACACCCTGTATAATTTTCTCTCCAGTCAAGTCATTCAAAAACATTTGCTATTAGCGATATTGAAGATAAATATGAAACTGTGCACGCGGAGAAGAATAATAATGTTTTTTTCCTTCGACCACGTTCCTCCTTTACACCGTGTGTTGGTTTGAAAGCGCCGGTCTTCATTATTATAAACAGACACGACGACAGATTTAATATTGGACACAATTATGATCAGAGTAAACTGCTTCAAATGAAAAGCTTCTGTTTCTCATCGCCAGTTATCCGCGTAATTAAAGGGCATTATCAAGCAATCCCAGAGTCAATGTTTCCTCGAGCGTTCACACTGAACGGGAAATATTCATCTCTTTCTCGTTATAGAAATGTTCCCGAAATCCGCACGCAGCGGCGACAAAATGTGTTTGGAAAAAAAAAATGATAATTGAGAATAATCTGAAAGCAGACGGAGGAATCAACCAGGATGAAATCCTAATTACCCGTTGTCCCGACGACACTCTCCTCACATCGTTTGTATTCAAAAAACCGGCTTCCTCCGGCTGCCCCTCAAAGAAATACATTCAACGTGTTTGTTTAGCGGTTATAGAGTCAATTGCTCAATAAACATAAGACTCATTTACTTATTTAGCAACTATGAAGTCACTAATTAACAGGGATACCTGAAAAGTCGGGTTCATTTCCACCTCCGAGAGAACGGCAGCGCGGCGTAGTCAAGAGAAGCTCGAAGGCTCGATGCCCGAACCGGTGCTTTGTGGATCGGAGCGTTCCCCCTCGGGCGTCAACCTCGGGCCCTTTGAATAGCCAAGAGTCACATGATGTCACGACCACGAGGACTTCTGTTGTAGAAAATACAAATGAACAAACACAGGACTTTAAGGGTACGATTCAAAATACAATACAAAAAAACAGAACAAAAAAACACAACACATTCGCACGTCACCAGTCTGACCTGAGAACATCTCGGTTCTATCATCAAATCAACATCAGCATCCGTACCTGTGTTTTTAATCTGGCAGGTAAAGAGTTGTTTTAGCCGGACGTCTCGCGCTCGATGGAAATCAGGACTAGAATGCTATGGATTGAGTTTAACAATATTTAATGGCAAGAAGTTTAACAAACAATCAAAGCTCAGGATGGTGGGTTCGTGGGGATCCAGGCTCCACAGGTACAAGCTAACGCAAGCGAGTGTTGCTGGCTAACGGAGGTCAAGAACAAAAGAGCGATTTCTCCCAGCACAAAGAGGTGTTCGTAGTCAGCAGCCAATCAGCTGTCCTCAAAAGTTATTCCTTTGTTATTCAGTCAAGCCACACCTTCTCGTTGACTAAAAGTCCGCTATCAAAATGGAGGGGTCAAACGTCACGACCCCGGGTCACGACGTCACTTCCGGTCAGACTACTAAAAAAGTCCCTTCACAATAAAAGTCCAATGTGTTACTTTCGGGATTAATATAACTTCTAAAACACTAACAATTATCCCCATGCAACATACATGTAAACAGTTCCTCTTGCCATTAATTCACATGTTATCATCACATACAGTCAATCCAGTAAACACTGTCTTTCCCTAATGCTTCACAAGTAATTCACAATACAGTCATAATAATATTCTCCCTAATATTTCATATTATAATATCTTTCTAGATGTATTCATTTAAAGTACAAGACTTCCTCCAGGTGCAAAATCTAAAATAAACTATTACAAGCAAACACAGCCCAGAGGGGTCCACCACGTCTAGGACCGGTTTCCATATCTGGACAAATCTCATGACATCGTCATGGAGGGTCTGGGTCATTTTTTCCGAAATCCCCTTGTACCAATCATCCGTAGAAGAGGTATCTTTAGAAATCCAGAGTTTCAGAAGAGTCTTTGGTGCAACACACAATAGTACTCCCATCAGTTTAAGGACGACGAGGCCTTCAGTCCACGATGCCTTCAGGCGCATTTCTGTGAAAACCGAGTAATCTTCCCTCAACACGAGCAGACGTCGCGGTGTTCTACCTTTCCACCGGCGGAAGCTTCGAGCTCCGGCACAATGGCGCCGGCGGGAGAACCAATCTCCAGCGAGACCTCCGGGACGCCCCGCGGTGTCTCTCCCGGGTTCACGGAGTTTTAAAAGTCTCTCACCCGTCTGATTTGAACATTAAACAGCCAGCTGGTTTCTCCGTGTAGGCCCCCCCGAGGTGTGCGTGTGTGTGTGTGTGTGTGTGTGTGTGTGTGTGTCACAGACCCTTGGCTTCTGTGTTATCTGATCCCCCCGTTGCGTTAGCTATCAACAGCTTCTCTTTTTCTCACCTCATTCCCCTCCTTTCTTTTCCTCTCCCGTCGCTTTTTTAATGAACAAATCCTGCTGATTAATACCAACAGCTCCTCTCCGGCATGGGTTTACTGCTGCCCCCCTTGTCGACTGGCAGGAGTGTGCATCCTAGCTAACGCATTATTATTCAGGTGTTCCGATACCTTGTGCAGCATCGGGTGTCGGCCATTCAGAGGTCCCTTTAAGTTCTTACAAGTCACCTAAATTCACTAATATGTATAAAAAATACTCCAGGATTTCTCGTAGTGTTGCGTTGCAATGTCCGCCGTCATAATTTAAGTCATGGAAGTCGAGGAAGGCATTTTTTTTCAAACTTTTTTTACTTTCCACAAACTGATCACAGCATTTTTATCTGAATTTGTAACTCTTTCATTTTTGAGTTATGTCAGCAAATATGCAAGAGAGTGTCCCCAAGTTAGACAACAACAGAAAGGATGAAAGCCTTTGCGCAGAGGTGCTTCCTCCTTAGAGTCCAATTAATTTTATATTGCGCAACATGAGGCATTCTCATGCATTTTTTTTAATAGCTTTTTTTAAAATTACCATGCCCACTTACCATCGTTCTTGGAGTTGCTTTAAGTTACGAGGTATACACAACGCTGCTATCCGAAACCTGCAATTCAAAGGGCGAGGTTTCCCCAAATCCATATTCTGAGGATTGAACACAGGCCTCCTGGCTGCCTGAGATGCTATTGTTCTTTTTAGAGCTCTGCTGGAAGCAACCTCTCCATTGTTGTATTGAACTGACAGATTGATGACGAAGAGGCGCGTTGTGCCGCAGGAGCTGCTTGAGTCTCTCCGATGGAATCAAACCGATTCAAGCTGACTGAACTCGTCTACTTCATGCCGATTTCTCCTCATTTATTTACCGCCGTAGAAGCTCTCGTTATCCGCTGCCTCGTCCGTCTATTTCTATTCTTGTTTGTCGTCTTTACTCCACCGCAGATGCCCGTCTGTCCGTCAGACAGCTTAGGGCCGAACTCCTTCGACCTTCAGCAGAGCATGAAAGTAGGAGCGGACGACGTGTGGCACGATGTCGACGGGTGCAAAGCTTCTCCTACGTCTACTTCAGGGACACGTTTTGCACCTCGTCATTTTTCACGCCGTGGTTTTCTAGCCGATGGCGGTCGTTTTGGTGCTCGACTAAAAAAAAACCTCGACACGTGTCGAATGGATCGCCGTGACATTTCGCGCGGACGTTCGCGATCCAGCGAGGATAACTCCGATGGGCTACGGCGACCCCCGCGACCTTCTCATCTGGCTCCGGCAGGTCGCTCCAATTGTCGTGAAATCTAGACGCCACTCTTACAAAGAAGGGTTCTCCAAAGGGTTCTCCAAAGGGTTCTTTCTGAGGGGCGGAAGGTGTTCACGTCACTGATTATTTATGAAGCACTCTTCTTCTTTAAAAAAAATTCCTGAGCCACATGAGCGCTGGCCCTTTAAGAGCCTGCCGAGGCTGCCGGAGGTGGTTCCCCTGGTACAGGGCTACAGGGTTCTCTGGTTGGTGGGTTCTAGATGAAACCCTTGGACTGTGTACGACGTTTCCCTCGTGTGAGCGCCTCTAGAAGGTGGATGGTTCCAGATCTCCAGTGGGTTCTGGGTGGAGCTGTGGACCCGTAGAGGGTTCCCCGTAGAACCTCTCATGGGGGTTCTGTGTGAACTCTACATAGGTGGATCTATGTACGACCCTCTGTGTCGGGTTCTGGGTGGAGTGCTCATGAAGGGTTTGTGTCTGTGGCCAAATGTGTCAGATAGCGAATGAGAAGGGGTTGACTTGTTTGTTGTTGTTGTTGTTTGTCCCCATGTCATTGTTTTATTTTACTTTCCATCATTTATCAAAAACAAAATACAATTTGCAGTTTTCTTTGGTTGAAGATTCAGCGATGGTTTCAAATGACAACGCGAAAGTGAGAGAGGGAGAGAGAGGGAGAGAGAGAGAGAGAAAGGGAGAGAGAGAGGGAGAGAAAGGGAGAGAGAGAGAGGGAGAGAGAGAGAAAGGGAGAGAGAGAGGGAGAGAAAGGAGAGAGAGAGAGAGAGGGAGAGAGAGAGTGAAAGGGAGAGAGAGAGAGAGAGAGAAAGGGAGAGAGAAAGGGAGAGAGAGAGGGAGAGAAAGGGAGAGAGAGAGTGAAAGGGAGAGAGAGAGAGAGAGAGAAAGGGAGAGAGAAAGGGAGAGAGAGAGGGAGAGAGAGAGAGGGAGAACCTGCGCGCATTTCAGTTTTGCTCCAACCACAAAGCTGCAGAAAACAACAGACATACTGCACAGCAGACTTCACTGACCTCTCTCTCCTCTCTCTCTCCCCTCTCTCTGCTCTCTCTCTCTCTTCCTCCTGTCGGGTTTTAAGGAGATCTCTCTCGGAGCTGGAGAAGAGAGGTTGACGGTCTCCCTCTCTCTCTCTCCCTCTCCTTCTCCCCCAGCAGCTTCTCTCCAGTCTCTCTCTCCCTCTCTCCCTCTCCCTCTCCCTCTCTCTCTTCCTCCTGTCGGGTTTTAAGTATATCTCTCTCGGAGCTGGAGAAGAGAGGTTGACGGTCTCTCTCTCTCTCTCTCGCGCTCTCTCTCTCTCCCCCCCCCCCCCTCTCTCGGTGTCCCTCATCATGGATGTAAGGAGTAGAGGAGCCTCTTGGATTATGGCTCTCGTCGCTCTGCTTCTCTCCAGCTCGGGCGGGACAACCGGTGAAGGTGAGCGGGCTCCTTCACTTTCCCCCCCGGAGGAGGCGCAGCGAGCCCGGGCTGCGCCGCCCGGAGGGTCCTCCGCTGTGTGTTTCGTGTACTTGCTGTGTTCATGGTGTGTGTGTGTGTGTGTGTGTGTGTGTGTGTGTGTGTGTGTGTGTGTGTGTGTGTGTGTAAAGGCGGTGTGAGACTTTAAGAGGCTTCAGGTGGATGCCGATGACGTCACTCTGGTACCCACATCCTTAACGCTGTTTCTTTCCCGCATTTTAATGAGTTCATTTGTCCACCTCCAGGGTTGAATGAGCGTGTTCCCTCACATCGGGAGTTTTCTCACGTGCACTTATAGTAGTCGGTTCGATCCCCGCTACCCCCATTATAGTTGCGAGTGTCCATGAGCAAGGCACTGAACCCCCAGTTGCTCCCCGTGCGCTCCATTGCTGCTTTCATACATGTACATAACTATATTTAATATGACAATAAAAGTATTCTAAAGGCTGGAAGAGGTTTTTCAATCTCGGAGCCCCAAACACATCTAAGAATAGATGGGTAGAACGAGAGGAGGAGAGGAGGAGAGGAGGAGACATCCTTTGGTGGATTCAGATGGTTGTAAAAGTTCTCCGTCCTCCCCTCTCAGCTCACGGCCAGCTGCTCTTCTCTCTGCGTTCGCCCTCATTGACTCACGGCGACACGCCCCTTTGCTCTTCTGGTATAATCTTTGACGTGTCTCCCATAAATCATGATGAGACTATAGAACCCCACCAGGTGGAGGTGGAGGTGTGCTGCAGCGCACCGGAGACCAGGGGTGATGTGTGTGTGTGTGGGGGGGGGGGGTCATCCTCCTTTTCCTGACAGAAACATCACCGACTTTATCCCAACAAAAGTGTTTCTCCTCCTCCTCCTCCTCCTCCTCCTCCTCCTGTCTGACTCAGATCTGCTGCCAAACTCTCTCTCCTTCCTCTCCTCCCCGACGCATCGTTCTGCTCGTCTCTCTCTGTCAGCTCCTCTCATCCTCCTCACTCCCCGTCACCCCCCCCCCTCATTGCAATGCCCCCCCCCCTCTCTTTCCCCTCTCACCTGGATCTCACTCCTCTGCTGAATCGGAGCTCTTTTCCTTTCCCCATTTCCCTCGTGTGCGTCCTTGCTTCCTCGCCACGTCTGCTCGTTTCTAACTCCCTCTGCTTCCTTTCCTCTCACTCCTCCTCTTCTTCATCCTCCTCGAAATAACGTGAGATGTTGAGCCCCCCAAGGCTCAACGCTCCAGTGGTCCCCCGTCAGCGCTCCTCTAAAGCGGCGTTTAGACCGCGGCGGGACACCGAACTTCTTCTTCTTCTTCTTCTTCTTCTTCTTCTTCTTCTTCTTCTTCTTTCTGCTTGTCTTGCAATCAGTGGTCTCGTTTCCATCCTCGGCCACGCCCTCCTCTGCTTCTTCTCTCCTCCTCTCTCCTCTCTTCCTCTCCTCCTCTCCTCCTCTCTGTGGCCTCTGTCCATCTCTCTGTTTATCTCGCCCCTCCTGACCCAGACGCTCATCGTCCACGGACCATAAACCACAGCGGCGTATTAAACGAGGAACCCGCGGAGGAGGTCTGGATCCCAGCCAGCTGACGGGTTTACAATCTGTACACATAGACATCCCTGACCTTTGACCTTTGACCTCACATCGGTTCAGGAACAACTCCCAAATAACCCTTCACGGGGAAAAAAGTGAAGAACCCTTGAGGAGAGAACAGAGGAGGATCCCTCTCCAGGATGGACAGGTGTAATAGATGTCATATTCCACGATCTAGACCTCCACGATCCATCAGGCAGATGGAGGTCGAGAGGAGGAGTGGGCGGAGTCTCAGCAGTGGGCGGAGTCTCAGCAGGGCCGAGGAGCGCTCCGGCTGCTTTTGATCTCGTGTTAGATCAGAGACGTTCCCTTTGGGACCACTCACCACGACCATATTTAAACCTATCATTTTAATGTGCGACTGACGTAAACATGAAGGTCAAAGGTCGCCCTTTGTTCTCTCCGAGCCGCCCCTGAACATCTCTGATATCGTGAACAATAAAGCTCCTCCCCCCCGAGCACGCGGCTCTTCGCCGGCGTCCCGCTGCGTCTCTAATTGAGCCTTCAAGGTGAGTTATGTGGTGCTGCTATATTTAGTCGTTGCTCATCAGCAGCGCGTCGGTACGACTCCGCCTCCGGTGCTTCGCCAGCGGAGCGTTTAATAAGCGGCTCCGGGGCTCTCGGGCGATACTTCTGAAAAACAATATCTCAAAAGCATAAATGAAGCGCGCCGAGCCTCGCGCGACGCTCCGGCGATGTACCGCCGCCGCGGCGTGACGCGAACACGGAGGCTCGTTAAGACACGGAGAACTTATTAATCCGCGGCGCTTGATTGGCTCGTTGTGGCCCGTGATTGAAGAAGCACGAGAGGCCGCTCGAATGACACTTCTTTTCTTTCCACGATGTTTCTCGGCAGTCGGAATCTGAACTTGTTCCACACGTTTATGCTTTTGTGTACGTTTCTCTCTCTTTTTTTGCCTTGTTGTCGAGCAACTGGGCTGTAAAGTGGTCAAATCAATCTTTATGTAAACAGAAATACATCCCATAATCATTATGAAAGCCTTGTGGCTCACGGTGGTACTCATCTTATTTCCGTGATGTACCTCCTGACCAGTGCAAAGCTTTTTGAAAAACACATGTAATATGGAGCATTTTTCATATAATTTATTATATATCCATTTCAGTTTTCGGAACTTATCCTTATATTTTACGAAAGTTTTATTAAATAACTATTTTTCCAAGACTTTTTTAATGGATGCTCATTTCACGTACCCCTTAGAGGTGTCAAACACAAGGCCCGGGGGCCGAATCCGGCCCGCCTCGTCATTTGATGTGGCCCCTGACGACTTGAAAGACAAAAGATCACCTTCTCTTTAAAAAAATAATAAAATAAATCTTATACTTTTATTTTGAAGGTTTCAAATTAATATTATAATATTAGAGAAATGTTCTTATGTACAATATTTCTACACTCAAATAAACTTTAATCAAATGCAAAGACAGTTATTTAACTATATGTTCGGGAGTAGTTTATACAGTTTCAAGGTACACTGGCCCTTTAAGAGGCAGCCATGATGCTGAAGTGGTGGTGAAAATGAGTTTGACAACCCTGCTTTAGAGGGCCTTCACGTACCCCCAGGGGTCACATACACCCCCAGGGGTCACGTATACCCCTTTTGAGAACCATTGTCATAGACATTGCAGTTATGTAAATAAATAGATTTAAAAAAAATAATATTGCAGTTTGATTGCATCCAGAAAATTTAGTTTCCCATAACTAGACATGAAACTGTGTGCAAATATCCAGCTGGAGGGGGCTGTCATCCCCTCTTTGAACATGTGTGTGTGTGTGTAGATTTAAATGAATTGGATTGGCCCCGGGGTGTTTAAAGCAAACATGAGGTTAAAGTTGATGTAAGCGCATTAGTGTGAAGACGTGTCGGCCTTCAGTGGGAGAGACATCTCTGACCTGCTGCAGAGCGTGGCCCCGAGGAGGAGGGGCCTCCCTCATTGTCCTACTTAGAAAGCACTCACACTGTAAAACACTTGCCTAAGTGCAGTAGAGGGGGCAGAAAGCAGCGCCGCTAATGCACATGAAAGCTCCTCCGGGGGTACTAAAACCGCGAAGATGACGAACCGCGAAGAAAACACGGAAGAATCAGTTAAAACTGGGATTATATTCATTCATTATGATGAATACAGGGAAATAAGAAATAAGCAGCGTATAACACAAGAGAATATACGTCCCGTTTGAAAACAATGGGTGAAAATATTGTCGACAGCCTACATTAAAGCTACTCTATCAGAACGCCACCTAGTGGGCGACGGAGGTAAAATAAGAAGTACAGTACGATAATCCTTTATTAGTCGAGCAGTGGGGACATTTACGGGGTTACAGCAGCAAAGTGTAAACAAGAGACGTGGGGAAAAAGAAAGAACATTAAAACAAGTGTTATAAATGAGCAAATAAGCAATTAAACCCGCAGTAAGAAGCCACAATAACTGAAATATTATATATATATACAAGCAGAATATATAAAAAGAAATCCGCTGATCATCATATTACATTCGTATCAACGGACATCAGCTGCATTAAAGAATGTATATATATATATATATATATATATGGTGACTATATATATATATATATAGTCGCCATATCTATATATATAAATATCTATATATAGTCGCCAGTATATATATATATACATGGCGACCATATATATATATGTATGGCGACTATATATATATATATATACTGGCGACTATATATATATATATATATATATATGACTATATGTTCAACCCATTCTCGAGATATCTCAAAAGCAACGGGAGGGAATTTCTTTGAATTTGTCAAAAGCGTCCCTCTGCTGCTGCGGATATGATGACTATGATATGGTAATAACCACCATTTCATGACATTTTGTGACATCCACGGGTGTCAAATGCAACTCGGGTTGGCGGATGAGTCAGCGAGACGGTATTTCTTCAAAAAGTGGGGCTGGGCATTATATTGATAAAGCAATTTTATGATGTGCATATGTACAAGTCCCCAAAAAAAGAGGTATTCTTAACTTCAAAATGGAAAAACAAATTTGATTTGTGCTCCAAAGAGCTGCCCATCTCCCTTAAGAGGAATTCTTCTGAGCCAAGCTGAGCGGGTCGTGTTGGGATCGATGCGCGGAGAAGCTTCGACGACCCTCGGCCTATCAAAACACGGCGTTCTCTGGCGGTGAAATGAAATGCTTCTCGCCTCCTTTCCTTCACGTTCCCTCTCGGCCTCATCAGTCTTCCTGGGAGGCGTTGATCTAGATTTAGAGCCACTGGAGTGTGAGCTATAATCACGGCCTGATGGCAGATAAAATCAATAACACTTAATGACTTTTAATCTGAGTTTAATGACAGATAATACCACATGTACTGTGTGTGTGTGTGTGTGTGCTGATTAGCATTTTTTAAGCCTCGCTCGTGGGCGTGGAGACGATGGCGGGTCGCCGCTTCCTCTGAGTCTCAGGATTTTAACGTCTATAGTTTAGCAGTGCGTCAAAATCAGCCGACGACTTTCAACTTCTCTGCCACAACGAGATGAAAGGCAGGCGATCAGAATATCTCAGGTATGAAATTGAGGGGTGATTATTGAGATGCTGGAGCTGCTGTTGTTCCCCATTGGAGGCTATGTGAGTCCCGGCTCCGGGGGATACTATTGGTACTTCATTAAATCTCATGAATCGCAAATCATTTGTCGTAAATCTTTGAGTTCATGAATTAGCCCTCACCTGTTCCAGTTCTTTTTTTTTCGCAGTTTCAAGTTCTGCTTTCCAGTAAGACGTGTGGATATAAACTATTGACATTATCAGCTCTTTGATTCATAGGAGGGAAACATCAGCGAGAGCCAGGAGGAGGGAGAAAGGGGAAAGTATAGCCGAGGATAAATCCCCTTCATATTTCTTCCGTAATGTCATTTATGGAAATGTGTGCAGGCAAAAACGGAGCCATGAGCGGGACCTGATGAAGTCAAGGTTATGGGATGTGGAGCCACCGGTCGTGAATCTGGATTTATTAATCCAGTAACAGGTAGTTAAGTGAAGGGCTGACGTGGCGGTGGTGGTGGTGGTGGGGGGGGGGGTCCATCTGTTTGATATTGGGACCTGCTGGACTTATTTGTTCAAGGCCGTCCCCAGAAGGAGTCCGTCTCCCCCCAAAACATGAAGCCATTCATCATGTGAGGTTGTCATCAACTCAGATGACTCGAAGTCCGACTCCGTTTCCGTCGGTGGAGGTCACGGTGCTCCGTCACTCAGATGCTGAGGGACGCAACTTTCTCTGTGATTGTTTTTCCCGGTTTCAGTTGAGACCGACTGTGAAACTATTTGTTCACAGGAGAACGATTTAGATTCAGTTGAGACTTGTTTTGCTTCAGCATTCGCACATCGCTGGAAAAACTAGATAAAGCGTTATCAGAGTTAACAACATTAACAACATTAACAGAGTTATCAGAGTTAACAACATTAACAACGTTAACAGAGTTATCAGAGTTAACAACATTAACAACGTTAACAGAGTTATCAGAGTTAACAACATTAACAACATTAACAGAGTTAACAGAGTTAAGAACGTGAATAGCTTAACAAGGTTAACAGAGTTAAGAACGTGAATAGCTTAACAAGGTTAACAGTGTTAACAGCGCTAACAGCGTTATCAGCGTTAACAACGTTAATAGCTTAACAAGGTTAACAGTGCTAACAGCGTTAACAACATTAACAGCATTATCAGCGTTATAACCGCTATCACCGTTAACAGCGTTAACAACGTTAATAGCTTAACAAGGTTAACAGTGTTAACAGCGCTAACAGCATTATCAGAGTTAACAACGTTAATAGCTTAACAAGGTTAACAGTGTTAACAGCGCTAACAACGTTAACAGCGCTAACAGCGTTAACAAGGTTAACAACGTTAACAGCGCTAACAGCGTTAACAAGGTTAACAACGTTAACAGCGCTAACAACGTTAACAGCGTTATCAGCGTTAACAGCGTTATCAGCGTTAACAGCGTTAACAGCGTTAACAGCGTTAACAACGTTAACAGCGTTAACAAGGTTAACAGCGTTAACAGCGTTAACAACGTTAACAGCGTTATCAGCGTTAACAGCGTTAACAGCGCTAACAGCGTTAACAGCGTTAACAGCGTTAACAACGTTAACAGCGTTATCAGCGTTAACAGCGTTAACAGCGCTAACAGCGTTAACAACGTTAACAGCGTTAACAACGCTAACAGCGCTAACAGCGTTAACAACGTTAACAGCGTTAACAGCGTTAACAAGGTTAACAATGTTAACAGCGCTAACAGCGTTAACAAGGTTAACAACGTTAACAGCGCTAACAGCGTTAACAAGGTTAACAGCGTTAACAGCGTTAACAACGTTAACAAGGTTAACAGCGTTAACAGCGTTAACAACGTTAACAGCGTTAACAACGCTAACAGCGTTAACAAGGTTAACAGCGTTAACAGCGTTAACAACGTTAACAAGGTTAACAGCGTTAACAGCGTTATCAGCGTTAACAGCGTTAACAGCGCTAACAGCGTTAACAAGGTTAACAGCGTTAACAGCGTTAACAACGTTAACAGCGTTAACAACGCTAACAGCGCTAACAGCGTTAACAAGGTTAACAGCGTTAACAGCGTTAACAACGTTAACAGCGTTAACAACGCTAACAGCGCTAACAGCGTTAACAACGTTAACAGCGTTATCAGCGTTAACAGCGCTAACAGCGTTAACAGCCGTTCACTCCTCACGTACTCTTAATTGAGCTCAGCTGTCATCTGTGACATCAGTTGTTGACAGCAGCACGGCGAGCCGATCATCTGGCAGCTGTCTGTCTCTCTTCAGTCTCTACCTTCGCTGATCCATCAGCCTCATCAGACGCCCTCCATCACTAACCTCCCCGCCGAGTCCAAGAGCCGGTCAGAGACTTCATCGTCAGTCAATAACAAACAATGATCTTTTCCTCTCCTCTGATTGGACTCGCCTCGTGGAGGTTTGCTGATACCGAATGTTCAGTTATTTTAAGCTTCCATAAGGAGCACGCTACTGATGCATTGCACTCTCACTTGAGCCTGTACTGAAAGTGATGAAACACAGGCTCCATGAGAGAGAGAGAGAGAGAGAGAGGTGGGCGAGGCAGAGCTCTGGAGACTCAGATGGTCGTGGGAATGTTAATGTCACATTTTCATATGTCTTCCACGTGTTCGAAAAAAAAACGTTTCACCTTGAAAATCCGAAGAAGCGACTTCACATAAGTTACCGGGGACTCGACTGATCTCGGCCAACGGTAATTGTCACGTCTCCGTCCACACAGCCTCGTATCCCCACGGCGCGACCTCGTTACGCGCCAACAGAGCCGGCGATCCCAGCCGGGCGCCGTCAGCGGGTGACCTCGGCCCTGCAGACTGCTGATGGGACGGAGCGGCCCGGCCCGTCGGCATCAGAGGAGGAGGGCGGCGCTGAGTCAGTGGCCATTAAAGGCCGAGCGGCTGAGGCTGAGTTACAACGCAAGCGAGACGGAGCTAAATCAAAAGCTAAGCACATTGAGGCGGAACGGAGGAGGGGGAGGGATGAAGATGAGGGAGGGGGGTTGAAGGTTGATAAGGGGAGGAAAGAAGTTGGAGGAAGAGCAATGTAAAGTAGGAGAGGGTGACGTTTAGGGGGTCAGAGTCGCCGGGCGGTCTGGAGCTCTTCTCACAGCTGCAGTGACATTTTCTGCTGCCTTTCCCATTTTATCCCTCAATGACTTTGCTGTGTGTGTGTGTGTGTGCGAGTGTGTGTGTGTGCGTGTGTGTCCTTTTGCCTTACATCTCTGAGACGAGGAGGAGAAAGATGTAAAGTGTGAAAGAGAGCGAGGAAAAGGGAGAGGAGGAATTATGCGGCGAGAGGATAAACGTGAGGTAGTGAGAGAGGTTTTTTTTTCTCAGAGAATTTTGCACATTTCTGCCGTGACATTTTCAATTTATACAAGTTCATCGCTTGCTTTTTGTGTATGAGTGTGTGTGTGTGTGTGTGTGTGTGTGTGTGTGTGTGAGAGAGAGGTTTTGCAGAGCCCTGCAAGTTGTGCTTTTATATTTTATTTTTGCAAGATTGCAGCAGTATTAATATTAATGCCTGGCCCATAAAAAACAGATTCTACTGATACGTGATATTTGAGGAAACGCTTTTCAAACTCCGTGTTGCTGCTCTCCGTCTTTCAAGTCAGCTGCAGAACAGGACCGGGTTGTGAGTTGAGGATGAGAAGATTCTTTAAGTCAACTTCTAATTGCTAATTCCACATAAAACATCACAACAAGGCAATATTATTGTCATACTGCCTTTTGTATATACTACTTGTATATAAGCTTCCATTTGACGTGTTTCTTGTATTTTTTTATAGATTATTTATATATATATAAATAATATATTCACACTGTCTTTTTGATATTTCTATATATATTATATATTTATATATATATATATAAATATAAATATTATATTCAGACTGCCTTTTTCCTTTTGTATATACTTGAAGCTTCCATTTCGTGTGGTTCTTGTTTTTAATCATATATATAATATATATATATAAGTTTCCAAAAATATATAGATATATAAGTAAATCTATATATTATTCAAACAACGTTATTGTAAATGGAACATCCCTGAAGAGAAATATTTGAACCTTTATCAATGACAGAACTGTTTGTCTTTGCGAGTTTTCTTCATATTTTCATCAAACTCATTATTGACTAGAACAACAGAATAACAGAAGTTATACTCCTGAATTATGCCTTTAGCTTAAAGAAAACAATATATTAGACACAAGAAGGTTTTTTTCTTTCACATAGTTACATCACCTGCCCGCATAATACGCCACATTCAGTACGTTCAGTTCGACATAAGGCAAAAGTAAAGTGATTTAATAATAATAATAATAATAATACATTTTATTTGTGCAGTGCTTTAAAATAATAATAATGTACTCAAAGACACTTTACATGTTACAATTATACATCTTACACACAGCTACAGGGAGCAAATCAGTGTATTGCTCAAGGACTCATCGACGAGGGCGGGGATTGAACCACGTATCCTCTGATTGGAAGACGGACCTGCTAACCGCTGACCCTCAGTCACCCCCACTAAAACGCTACCGAAGGCCCTTCCTGTGTCTGTAATGACACCAAATCCCCACCAACGACACGCTGCCCTCCACCCTAAGCCGTCGAGCAGAGAAGACGATGTTCCTCCGGGGATTCATCCTCAATCAGTCATCGTCAGGTAAAACAGATGAACTGCAACTGGACCCTGGGCGCAGTCTGATTGGAGTGGAGCTGATGGAGGTCTCGACCTGACGTAGCGCTGTGACATCGTGATGAATTTCATCCCTCCCAGCGTACCGAGCTGCACGAAAAGAAAAAAGAAGCGTTATTAACATCGAGATGAAACGCTTGAAGCGCCTCCAACATATTAAATTATTGAATCGAAAGCAGGCAGAGAACAAACGCTGCAAAAAAGAAGAAGCAAACTCTTACCAAGCATATTACTTTAATTACGAGTCACAGTATTGTACATCTGGAATATCTCGTTAAGGGGAAAACTCATTTAGCCGGCTTATGATGACACACGTCCTAATACTAGATATATAGAGCTCAAAATGAGTTCTCACAGCTACTTTCAGGACGTATGTTTGTCTAGAAAGACCGACACGTCACATATTTTATCCAGAAATGAACTTTTTACTTACTCCAATGACATTTTTCTACTTTTTCTACAACAACAAAACACCCTCCATACCAGGGCATGTGAATCCTCCTCTGCTCCCCGACCCAGCAGCAGCCTCTTCAGAGAGGCTCTGGTGGTGTGAAGAACACGGTGTGTCTCTTTAGCGTCTTCTCTGTGGTACAAGGCTGCGTTCTGAAGGACGCCCCGCGGTGTCTTCAATCTGCTTCATTCGGGATTTAAAAAAAGCAAAAAAGTATGTCTCTTCATGCAGTTCCAATTCACGAAACACTCAGAGACGGAGACGTGACCGACGATCGGATCTCGCGTGTCTGGGTCGTAATCGGCAGCTTTTGCCGTAGCTCATCGACGCTCATCCCCACGACTTTTGGAAAGGGACTCAACGTCTTCATTGAGTTTCGTAAAAATAAAAAGTCGAGCTCCCGAACGTTTGATTGGCGGGAGAAAAGATGGAGCTCATCAAATTATCTGCAGAGAAGTTCAAGTTTTCTTTTAAAGAGCACTTATCCACGAATGAAGACGTCCGTTAGAGTAAAACAAGTCGATGCCTGGACTGAGGCCGCTGTTTATTGAGGTTTTAACATGGTTCTTTAAAGAACCCTGGTTTGAAAGGTTCCTAGTGGAACCAGAAATGGTACCTTAAAGAACCATGATTTTAAGGTTCTTTGAGATACCTTTATAGGTTCTTTGAAGAACTCTTAAGGAAATGGTTCTTTAAAGAACCCTGGTTTGAAAGGTTCTTTGTGGAACCAGATATAGTGCCTTAAAGAACCATTTTTTAAGGTTCTTTGAGACACCTTTATATGTTCTTCAAAGAACTCTTGAAGGACATGGTCCTTTAAAGAACCCTGGTTTGAAAGGTTCTTTGTGGATCCAGAAATGGTGCCTTAAAGAACCATTTTAAAGGTTCTTTGAGACACCTTTATAGGTTCTTCAAAGAACTCTTGAAGGAAATGGTTCTTTAAAGAACCCTGGTTTAAAAAGGTTATTTGTGGAAGCAAACATGGCTCTTCTATGGCATCACTCTGAAGAACCATTTTCCGTTCCAGATGGCACCTTCATGTTTTTGTGTGTAGTTACTGGTAATTATTTTTTTCAATGATTTTGTTTAAATTGGCTTATTTTTTATCCTTCCTCTCTGCTGTGCCGACACTTCAGAATAAAAATCTCTATTTTTTCTCGTTCCAAATGTAGACACTGAAAATAAGAAATAACACACTCACACTGGCAGTAAATATCGGTGGAGGTCGAGGGTTCGATCCCGTCTACCGACAGCGGCACTGGTTTCTCACATAAACTCACTCTAGAGGAGACGGGTTGCAACGAGTCTTCGACAGACCGTCCTTCTATCTCCATTAGGAACACATTACCCTGAGATCAGTGGAGTGACAAGAAAAGAGCTTCTCAATTTGCTGTTCTAGCATCAGTATTTTTTGCCTTGAAAACTCCTTCAACTGAAGCGGTTCGGATTTTTTCCCGCCTTAACTTTATGATTACCGAATGTCCCATTTGATTTAATGTCTCGCTCGTGAAATAAATAAATTGTGCTAAGCCGCCTGGCTGATGTGAATATGTTAGCGTGGTTTTTTTCCTCTCCCCTGAATTTCAAGACATGTGTTGATGTTTTTCAATTAAGACGCAAAGATATTCAAAACACTTAGTGCAGCTGGTAGATTAGTAGATATTTTACGATATCTCCCTCTGGAGCTATTAGTACGAGTGATGTAGCCTGCAGCCTTCCCTCTGAAGCTGCATAATTGTGTTGTTATGATTGACAGTGAATGTTTAGGGGCTTCGGCAGTGTTTGCTGCACCCTGGACGGCAAAAAAAGAAAAGAAAAGGAAAATCTTGTTTCTCGACAGCTTCTTTCAACTCAATCGCCTGCCTTTATGAGAGTTAAATATGGCAGTTTAATAGATGAAGGGATTCTAAAACGTTCCTCATCGCTGTTTTTGATCACTTCATTTGGTTGACGTCTGTCTCGCCCACGTCGCCGCTCAGTGTTACGAGCCTCGGTGAGGGGGAGGAGGATCCCTCCATCCTTTTTTAAAGGCAGCGGTAGATTAGTACTGTGCTGATTTCACTGTTTTTGTGTGTGTGGGCTGCTCACTGTACATAAGCAATCATGAACCATCTGTCAGATCTTTAGACAACGAACAGAAAAGCTTTTATTCGACCGTGTCTCTGCAGAGTGGCCTTCTTATTGCACGGCTCGGAGGTGAAGACGCACGATAGCAACAGCAAGACTGCAGCACATGTGTTCAATGTGGTCGATGCCACACTGTCTGTTCGTTTAGGAGCTTGGAGTACCACCAGGCCAAGTGATGGACGGTATGAATGGTATTTCAATCTACATTCTGTAAAGACACGTCTCACTGTATTCTTAAACTCACCAGGATGGCCGAGTGGTTAAGGCGTTGGCCTTAAGATCAGATTCAATTCAATTCAATTCAGTTTATTTGTGTCGCCCAATTTCACAAATTACTAATTTGTCTCGGAGTGCTTTACAATCTGTACACATAGACATCCCTGCCCCAAAACCTCACATCGGACCAGGAAAAACTCCCAAATAACCCTTCAGGGGGAAAAAAAGGGAAGGGTGTAAGCCCTCGTGGGTTCGAACCCCACTCCTGGTAAATATGGTACATGCTTCTTTATACAGAAAGGAAGTAGGAGCCCTCCAGGCGACTTGAAAGGGTAAGAGCTGGTCCGTCGTTCCACGACCAGGACAGACTCCCCACTACTTGTCTTTAATCTGAAACTGGCATAAGCTTCACCCGAAATGGTGACATACCACGATAGTTTCAGCAGTATTCATTGAATTTTCTGATTTAAAATTGTAATAATGATGAAAGAAATCTCACCAGGTTGGCTGAGTGGTTAAGGCGTTGGACTTAAGATCCAATGGGCGTCAGCCCTCGTGGGTTTGATCCCCACTTCAGGTGATGATGATATATTACTGTCAATATTCAAAGTGGAACCAGAACACCTACAGTAGTCTTGCAATGGTAAGAGCTGGTCCATGGTTCCAGTACCAAATCTGTATTGCTCGTCTTAAATCTGAGATCCATTAAACGGTCAGAGCGTTCACTTCTAGCACCCTGGCATAAGGTTTCCTCAGAAGATTAGTAGTGGGATGTCATCATAGTTCGATCACACTCTCTGGTCCCCCTTTTTGATCAATTGGAACCACCACCCCGGTCTGCCAGTCCATGGGCACTGTGGCATTGTGGCCCAACCCCTATGCAACATTAAAAGGCGTGTCTGCCAAGACAACCCAACAATCACCAGCGCCTTCAGCATCTCAGGACGGACCTTATCCAGCCCTGGCACCTTGCCACCAAGGAGCCCTTTTTTAGTGTCCTCTGCCAGGGACGTTGGTTTGACAACCACATTCCACGCCCAAGTCTTCTTTTAAATATCTGATGTAAAATTATAATACTTGTTATAGAACTATCACCAGGATGTCCGAGAGGTTAAGGCATTGGACTTAAGATCCAATGGGCGTAAGCCCTCGTGGGTTCGAACCCCACTCCTGGTATTTTATGATTTATATCGTGGGGGACCTCATCCATCCCCAGCACCTTGCCACCAAGGAGCCTTTTTTTAGTGGCCTCTGCCAGGGACGTTGGTTTGACAACCACATTCCACGCCCAAGTCTTCTTTTAAATATCTGATGTAAAATTATAATACTGGTTATAAAAATGTCACCAGGATGGCCGAGTGGTTAAGGCGTTGGACTTAAGATCCAATGGGTGTAAGCCCTCTTGGGTTCAAACCCCACTCCTGGTAAATATGATATATTACTGACTTTATACAGAAAGATACCAGGACACCTGCAGTAGTCTTGCAAGGGTAAGAGCTGGTCCACGGTTACACGATTGGCACAGATCCCCACTGCTAGTCTTGAATCTGAAACTGGCATAAGCTTTACACGAAAGGCTGACAAGTGCTATAGGACAATAGTTAGAGCAGTGTTCCTTTAAATATCTGTTGTAAAATTGTAATAATGATTAAAGAAACTGAACCAGGATGGCCGAGAGGTTAAGGCGTTGGACTTAAGATCCAATGGGCGTAAGCCCTCGTGGGTTCGAACCCCACTCCTGGTTTTATATGATTTATATCTTGGGGGACCTCATCCAGCCCCAGCACCTTGCCACAAAGGAGCCTTTGGACTACTTTAGTGGCCTCTGCCAGGGATCTGGGTGTGAAAGCTCTCTCCACTCCCAAGTATTCTTTAAATATATGATGTAAAATTGTAATAATGATATAAGAAATCTCACCAGGATGGCCGAGTGGTTAAGGCGTTGGACTTAAGATCCAATGGGTGTAAGCCCTCGTGGGTTCGAACCCCACTCCTGGTAAATATGATACATGCTTCTTTATACAGAAAGGAACCAGGAGCCCTCCAGGCGACTTGAAAGGGTAAGAGCTGGTCCATCCTTCCACGACCAGGACAAACTCCCCACTACTTGTCTTGAATCAGAAACTGGCATAAGCTTTACCCGAAATGGTGCCATACCCCGATAGTTTCAGCAGTCTTCATTTAACTTTCTGATTTAAAATTGTAATAATGACTAGAGAAATGTCACCAGGATGGCCGAGTGGTTAAGGCGTTGGACTTAAGATCCAATGGGCGTCATCTCTTGTGGGTCAGATCCCCACTCCTGGTAATTAAGATTTATTACCGTCATTATTCAAAGTGGAACAAGGACACGTGCAGTAGTCTTGCAATGGTAAGAGCTGGTCCGCGGTTTCAGTACCAAATCTGTATTGCTCGTCTTGAATCTGAGATCCAACAAACGGTCAGAGCGTTCACTTCTAGCACCCTGGCATAAGGTTTCCTCAGAAGATGAGTAGTGGGATGCCACGATAGTTCGATCACACTCTCTGGTCCCCCTTTTTGATGAATTGGAACCACCACCCCGGTCTGCCAGTCCATGGGCACTGTGGCATTGTGGCCTAACCCCGATGCAACGACAACCCAACAATCACCAGCGCCTTCAGCATCTCAGGACGGACCTTATCCAGCCCTGGCACCTTGCCACCAAGGAGCCTTTTTTTAGTGGCCTCTGCCAGGGACGTTGGTTTGACAACCACATTCCACGCCCAAGTCTTCTTTTAAATATCTGATGTAAAATTATAATACTGGTTATAGAAATGTCACCAGGATGGCCGAGAGGTTAAGGCGTTGGACTTAAGATCCAATGGGCGTAAGCCCTCGTGGGTTCGAACCCCACTCCTGGTATTATATGATTTATATCGTGGGGACCTCATCCAGCCCCAGCACCTTGTCACGAAGGAGCCATTGGACTACTTTAGTGGCCTCTGCCAGGGATCTGGGTGTGAAAGCTCTCTCCACTCCCAAGTATTCTTTTATTATATGATGTAAGAAAGAAACCAGGACACCTGCAGTAGTCTTGCAAGGGTAAGAGCTGTTTCACGGTTACACGATTGGCACAGATCCCCACTGCTAGTCTTGAATCTGAAACTGGCATAAGCTTTACACGAAAGGCTGGCAAGTGCTATAGGACGATAGTTAGAGCAGTGTTCTTTTAAATATCTGATGTAAAATTGTAATAATGATTAAAGAAAATGAACCAGGATGGCCGAGAGGTTAAGGCGTTGGCCTTAAGATCCAATAGGCGTAAGCCCTCGTGGGTTCGAACCCCACTCCTGGTATTATATGATTTATATCGTGGGGACCTTATCCAGCCCTAGCACCTTGTCACGAAGGAGCCATTGGACTACTTTAGTGGCCTCTGCCAGGGATCTGGGTGTGAAAGCTCTCTCCACTCCCAAGTATTCTTTTAAATATATGATGTAAAATTTTTATATTGATATAAGAAATCTCACCAGGATGGCCGAGTGGTTAAGGCGTTGGACTTAAGATCCAATGGGTGTAAGCCCTCGTGGGTTCGAACCCCACTCCTGGTAAATATGATACATGCTTCTTTATACAGAAAGGAACCAGGAGCCCTCCAGGCGACTTGAAAGGGTAAGAGCTGGTCCATCCTTCCACGACCAGGACAGTCTCCCCACTACTTGTCTTGAATCTGAAACTGGCATAAGCTTTACCCGAAATGGTGCCATACCACGATAGTTTCAGCAGTCTTCATTTAACTTTCTGATTTAAAATTGTAATAATGATTAGAGAAATGTCACCAGGATGGCCGAGTGGTTAAGGCGTTGGACTTAAGATCCGATGGGCGTCAGCCCTCGTAGGTTCGATCCCCACTCCTGGTAATTAAGATATATTACCGTCATTATTCAAAGTGGAACAAGGTCACCTGCAGTAGTCTTGCAATGGTAAGAGCTGGTCCGCGGTTCCAGTACCAAATCTGTATTGCTCGTCTTGAATCTGAGATCCAACAAACGGTCAGAGCGTTCACTTCTAGCACCCTGGCATAAGGTTTCCTCAGAAGATGAGTCGTGGGATGCCACGATATTTCGATCACACTCTCTGGTCCCCCTTTTTGATGAATGGAAACCACCACCGGTCTGCCAGTCCATGGGCACTGTGGCATGGTGGCTAACTTGATGCAACGACAACCCAACACAATCACCAGCGCCTTCAGCATCTCAGGAGGACTGCCTTCCAGCCTTGGCACTTGCCTTTTTTGTTTTTTTTTTTGGCCTCTTTGACGTTGGTTTTGACAACCACATTCCACGTCTTTCTTTTAAATAAATATCTGATGTAAAATTATAAAACTGGTTATAGAAATGTCACCAGGATGGCCGAGAGGTTAAGGTGTTGGACTTAAGATCCAATGGGCGTAAGTCCTCGTGGGTTCGAACCCCACTCCTGGTATTATATGGTTTATATCGTGGGGACCTTATCCAGCCCTAGCACCTTGTCACGAAGGAGCCTTTGGACTACTTTAGTGGCCTCTGCCAGGGATCTGGGTGTGAAAGCTCTCTCCCCTCCCAAGTATTCTTTTAAATATATGATGTAAAATTGTAATAATGATATAAGAAATCTCACCAGGATGGCCAAGTGGACTTAAGACCCAATGGGCGTCAGCCCTCGTGGGTTCGATCCCCACTCCTGGTAATTAAGATATATTACCGTCATTATTCAAAGTGGAACAAGGACACCTGCAGTAGTCTTGCAATGGTAAGAGCTGGTCCGCGGTTCCAGTACCAAATCTGTATTGCTCGTCTTGAATCTGAGATCCAACAAACGGTCAGAGCGTTCACTTCTAGCACCCTGGCATAAGGTTTCCTCAGAAGATGAGTAGTGGGATGCCACGATAGTTCGATCACACTCTCTGGTCCCCCTTTTTGATGAATTGGAACCACCACCCCGGTCTGCCAGTCCATGGGCACTGTGGCATTGTGGCCCAACCCCTATACAACATTAAAAGGCGTGTCTGCCAAGACAACCCAACAATCACCAGCGCCTTCAGCATCTCAGGATGGACCTTATCCAGCCCTGGCACCTTGCCACCAAGGAGCTTTTTTAGTGGCCTCTGACAGGGACGTTGGTTTGACAACCACATTCCACGCCCAAGTCTTCTTTTAAATATCTGATGTAAAATTATAAAACTGGTTATAGAAATGTCACCAGGATGGCCGAGAGGTTAAGGCGTTGGACTTAAGATCCAATGGGCGTAAGCCCTCGTGGGTTCGAACCCCACTCCTGGTATTATATGATTTATATCGTGGGGGACCTCATCCAGCCCCAGCACCTTGTCACGAAGGAGCCTTTGGACTACTTTAGTGGCCTCTGCCAGGGATCTGGGTGTGAAAGCTCTCTCCACTCCCAAGTATTCTTTTTATTATATGATGTAAGAAAGGAACCAGGACACCTGCAGTAGTCTTGCAAGGGTAAGAGCTGGTCCACGGTTACAGGATTGGCACAGAATCCCCACTGCTAGTCTTGAATCTGAAACTGGCATAAGCATTACACGAAAGGCTGACAAGTGCTATAGGACGATAGTTAGAGCAGTGTTCTTTTAAATATCTGATGTAAATTAGTAATAATGATTAGAGAAAATGAACCAGGATGGCCGAGTGGTGAAGGCGTTGGACTTAAGATCCAATGGGTGTAAGCCCTCGTGGGTTCGAACCCCACTCCTGGTAAATATGATACGTGCTTCTTTATACAGAAAGGAACCAGGAGCCCTCCAGGCGACTTGAAAGGGTAAGAGCTGGTCCATCCTTCCACGACCAGGACAGACTTCCCACTACTTGTCTTGAATCTGAAACTGGCATAAGCTTTACCTGAAATGGTGCCATACCACGATAGTTTCAGCAGTCTTCATTTAACTTTCTGATTTAAAATTGTAATAATGATTAGAGAAATGTCACCAGGATGGCCGAGTGGTTAAGGCGTTGGACTTAAGATCCGATGGGCGTCAGCCCTCGTGGGTTCGATCCCCACTCCTGGTAATTAAGATATATTACCGTCATTATTCAAAGTGGAACAAGGACACCTGCAGTAGTCTTGCAATGGTAAGAGCTGGTCCGCGGTTCTAGTACCAAATCTGTATTGCTCGTCTTGAATCTGAGATCCAACAAACGGTCAGAGCGTTCACTTCTAGCACCCTGGCATAAGGTTTCCTCAGAAGATGAGTAGTGGGATGCCACGATAGTTCGATCACACTCTCTGGTCCCCCTTTTTGATGAATTGGAACCACCACCCCGGTCTGCCAGTCCATGGGCACAGGCACTGTGGCATTTAACTTGATGCAACGACAACCCAACAATCACCAGCGCCTTCAGCATCTCAGGACGGACCTTATCCAGCCCTGGCACCTTGCCACCAAGGAGCCTTTTTTTAGTGGCCTCTGCCAGGGACGTTGGTTTGACAACCACATTCCACGCCCAAGTCTTCTTTTAAATATCTGATGTAAAATTATAATACTGGTTATAGAAATGTCACCAGGATGGCCGAGAGGTTAAGGCGTTGGACTTAAGATCAAATGGGTGTAAGTCCTCGTGGGTTAGAACCCCACTCCTGGTATTATATGATTTATATCGTGGGGACCTCATCCAGCCCCAGCACCTTGTCACGAAGGAGCCATTGGACTACTTTAGTGGCCTCTGCCAGGGATCTGGGTGTGAAAGCTCTCTCCACTCCCAAGTATTCTATTTATTATATGATGTAAGAAAGAAACCAGGACACCTGCAGTAGTCTTGCTAGGGTAAGAGCTGTTACACGATTGGCACAGATCCCCACTGCTAGTCTTGAATCTGAAACTGGCATAAGCTTTACACGAAAGGCTGGCAAGTGCTATAGGACGATAGTTAGAGCAGTGTTCTTTTAAATATCTGATGTAAAATTGTAATAATGATTAAAGAAAATGAACCAGGATGGCCGAGAGGTTAAGGCGTTGGACTTAAGATCCAATGGGCGTAAGCCCTCGTGGGTTCGAACCCCACTCCTGGTATTATATGATTTATATCGTGGGGGATCTCATCCATCCCCAGCACCTTGTCACGAAGGAGCCATTGGACTACTTTAGTGGCCTCTGCCAGGGATCTGGGTGTGAAAGCTCTCTCCACTCCCAAGTATTCTTTAAATATATGATGTAAAATTGTAATAATGATATAAGAAATCTCACCAGGATGGCCGAGTGGTTAAGGCGTTGGACTTAAGATCCAATGGGTGTAAGCCCTCGTGGGTTCGAACCCCACTCCTGGTAAATATGATACATGCTTCTTTATACAGAAAGGAACCAGGAGCCCTCCAGGCGACTTGAAAGGGTAAGAGCTGGTCCATCCTTCCACGACCAGGACAGACTCCCCACTACTTGTCTTGAAACTGGCATAAGCTTTACCCGAAATGGTGCCATACCACGATAGTTTCAGCAGTCTTCATTTAACTTTCTGATTTAAAATTGTAATAATGATTAGAGAAATGTCACCAGGATGGCCGAGTGGTTAAGGCGTTGGACTTAAGATCCAATGGGCGTAAGCCCTCGTGGGTTCGAACCCCACTCCTGGTATTATATGATTTATATCGTGGGGGACCTCATCCAGCCCCAGCACCTTGTCACGAAGGAGCCTTTGGACTACTTTAGTGGCCTCTGCCAGGGATCTGGGTGTGAAAGCTCTCTCCCCTCCCAAGTATTCTTTTAAATATATGATGTAAAATTGTAATAATGATATAAGAAATCTCACCAGGATGGCCAAGTGGACTTAAGACCCAATGGGCGTCAGCCCTCGTGGGTTCGATCCCCACTCCTGGTAATTAAGATATATTACCGTCATTATTCAAAGTGGAACAAGGTCACATGCAGTAGTCTTGCAATGGTAAGAGCTGGTCCGCGGTTCCAGTACCAAATCTGTATTGCTCGTCTTGAATCTGAGATCCAACAAACGGTCAGAGCATTCACTTCTAGCACCCTGGCATAAGGTTTCCTCAGAAGATGAGTAGTGGGATGCCACGATAGTTCGATCACACTCTCTGGTCCCCCTTTTTGATAAATTGGAACCACCACCCCGGTCTGCCAGTCCATGGGCACTGTGGCATTGTGGCCCAACCCCTATACAACATTAAAAGGCGTGTCTGCCAAGACAACCCAACAATCACCAGCGCCTTCAGCATCTCAGGACGGACCTTATCCAGCCCTGGCACCTTGCCACCAAGGAGCCTTTTTTTAGTGGCCTCTGCCAGGGACGTTGTTTGACAACCACATTCCACGCCCAAGTCTTCTTTTAAATATATGATGTAAAATTATAAAACTGGTTATAGAAATGTCACCAGGATGGCCGAGAGGTTAAGGCGTTGGACTTAAGATCCAATGGGCGTAAGCCCTTGTGGGTTCGAACCCCACTCCTGGTATTATATGATTTATATCGTGGGGGACCTCATCCAGCCCCAGCACCTTGTCACGAAGGAGCCTTTGGACTACTTTAGTGGCCTCTGCCAGGGATCTGGGTGTGAAAGCTCTCTCCACTCCCAAGTATTCTTTTAAATATATGATGTAAAATTGTAATATTGATATAAGAAATCTCACCAGGATGGCCGAGTGGTGAAGGCGTTGGACTTAAGATCCAATGGGTGTAAGCCCTCGTGGGTTCGAACCCCACTCCTGGTAAATATGATACATGCTTCTTTATACAGAAAGGAACCAGGAGCCCTCCAGGCGACTTGAAAGGGTAAGAGCTGGTCTATCGTTCCACGACCAGGACAGTCTCCCCACTACTTGTCTTGAATCTGAAACTGGCATAAACTTTACCCGAAATGGTGCCATTCCACGATAGTTTCAGCAGTCTTCATTTAACTTTCTGATTTAAAATTGTAATAATGATTAGAGAAATGTCACCAGGATGGCCGAGTGGTTAAGGCGTTGGACTTAAGATCCAATGGGTGTAAGCCCTCGTGGGTTCGAACCCCACTCCTGGTAAATATGATACGTGCTTCTTTATACAGAAAGGAACCAGGAGCCCTCCAGGCGACTTGAAAGGGTAAGAGCTGGTCCATCCTTCCACGACCAGGACAGACTCCCCACTACTTGTCTTGAATCTGAAACTGGCATAAAGCTGCGAAATGGTGCCATACCACGATAGTTTCAGCAGTCTTCATTTAACTTTCTGATTTAAAATTGTAATAATGATTAGAGAAATGTCACCAGGATGGCCGAGTGGTTAAGGCGTTGGACTTAAGATCCAATGGGTGTAAGCCCTCGTGGGTTCGAACCCCACTCCTGGTATTATATGATTTATATCGTGGGGGACCTCATCCAGCCCCAGCACCTTGTCACGAAGGAGCCTTTGGACTACTTTAGTGGCCTCTGCCAGGGATCTGGGTGTGAAAGCTCTCTCCCCTCCCAAGTATTCTTTTAAATATATGATGTAAAATTGTAATAATGATATAAGAAATCTCACCAGGATGGCCAAGTGGACTTAAGACCCAATTCAAGATTCAAGATTCAAGATGTTTTATTTGTCATACACACACACAGGTGTGAGTGAAAAAAGAAAATGGCAATCTCCAGGAGGAATGTGCACAACAAGTACACACACTTTTACAAAAAAAACACAACAATTAGTAAGTGTGTGTGTGTGTGTGTGTGTGTGTGTGTGTGCGCGTCGTCGCGTGGCGCAGGCGTCAGCCCTCGTGGGTTCGATCCCCACTCCTGGTAATTAAGATATATTACCGTCATTATTCAAAGTGGAACAAGGTCACCTGCAGTAGTCTTGCAATGGTAAGAGCTGGTCCGCGGTTCCAGTACCAAATCTGTATTGCTCGTCTTGAATCTGAGATCCAACAAACGGTCAGAGCTTTCACTTCTAGCACCCTGGCATAAGGTTTCCTCAGAAGATGAGTAGTGGGATGCCACGATAGTTCGATCACACTCTCTGGTCCCCCTTTTTGATAAATTGGAACCACCACCCCGGTCTGCCAGTCCATGGGCACTGTGGCATTGTGGCCTAACCCCGATGCAACGACAACCCAACAATCACCAGCGCCTTCAGCATCTCAGGACGGACCTTATCCAGCCCTGGCACCTTGCCACCAAGGAGCCTTTTTTTAGTGGCCTCTGCCAGGGACGTTGGTTTGACAACCACATTCCACGCCCAAGTCTTCTTTTAAATATCTGATGTAAAATTATAATACTGGTTATAGAAATGCCACCAGGATGGCAGAGAGGTTAAGGCGTTGGACTTAAGATCCAATGGGCGTAAGCCCTCGTGGGTTCGAACCCCACTCCTGGTATTATATGATTTATATCGTGGGGACCTCATCCAGCCCCAGCACCTTGTCACGAAGGAGCCATTGGACTACTTTAGTGGCCTCTGCCAGGGATCTGGGTGTGAAAGCTCTCTCCACTCCCAAGTATTCTTTTTATTATATGATGTAAGAAAGAAACCAGGACACCTGCAGTAGTCTTGCAAGGGTAAGAGCTGTTTCACGGTTACACGATTGGCACAGATCCCCACTGCTAGTCTTGAATCTGAAACTGGCATAAGCTTTACACGAAAGGCTGACAAGTGCTATAGGACGAGAGTTAGAGCAGTGTTCTTTTAAATATCTGATGTAAAATTGTAATAATGATTAAAGAAACTGAACCAGGATGGCCGAGTGGTTAAGGCGTTGGACTTAAGATCCAATGGGTGTAAGCCCTCGTGGGTTCAAACCCCACTCCTGGTATTATATGATTTATATCTTGGGGGACCTCATCCATCCCCAGCACCTTGCCACAAAGGAGCCTTTGGACTACTTTAGTGGCCTCTGCCAGGGATCTGGGTGTGAAAGCTCTCTCCACTCCCAAGTATTCTTTTAAATATATGATGTAAAATTGTAATAATGATATAAGAAATCTCACCAGGATGGCCGAGAGGTTAAGGCGTTGGACTTAAGATCCAATGTGTGTAAGCCCTCGTGGGTTCGAACCCCACTCCTGGTAAATATGATATATTACCGTCATTATTCAAAGTGGAACCAGGACACCTGCAGTAGTCTTGCAATGGTAAGAGCTGGTCCGCGGTTCCAGTACCAAATCTGTATTGCTCGTCTTGAATCTGAGATCCAACAAACGGTCAGAGCGTTCACTTCTAGCACCCTGGCATAAGGTTTCCTCAGAAGATGAGATGAGTAGTGGGATACCAAGATAGTTCAATCACACTCTCTGGTCCCCCTTTTTGATGAATTGGAACCACCACCCCGGTCTGCCAGTCCATGGGCACTGTGGCATTGTGGCCCAACCCCTATGCAACATTAAAAGGCGTGTCTGCCAAGACAACCCAACAATCACCAGCGCCTTCAGCATCTCAGGACGGACCTTATCCAGCCCTGGCACCTTGCCACCAAGGAGCCTTTTTTTAGTGGCATCTGCCAGGGACGTTGGTTTGACAACCACATTCCACGCCCAAGTCTTCTTTTAAATATCTGATGTAAAATTATAATACTGGTTATAAATATGTCACCAGGATGGCTGAGAGGTTAAGGCATTGGACTTAAGATCCAATGGGCGTAAGCCCTCGTGGGTTCGAACCCCACTCCTGGTATTATATGATTTATATTGTGGGGGACCTCATCCAGCCCCAGCACCTTGTCACGAAGGAGCCTTTGGACTACTTTAGTGGCCTCTGCCAGGGATCTGGGTGAAAGCTCTCTCCACTCCCAAGTATTCTATTTATTATATGATGTAATTTAAATATCTGATGTAAAATTGTAATAATGATTAAAGAAATCTCACCAGGATGGCCGAGTGGTTAAGGCGTTGGACTTAAGATCCAATGGGTGTAAGCCCTCGTGGGTTCAACTGGTATTATATGATTTATATCTTGGGGACCCTCATCCATCCCCAGCACCTGCCCACAAAAGAGCCTTTTGACTACTGGCCTCTCTGCAGGGATCTGGGGTGAAACTCCTCTCTCCACTTTATTCTTTTTTTAATATATGATGTAAAATTGTAATAATGATATAAAATCTCACCAGGATGGGGTTAATAAGCCCTCGTGGGTTCAACCCCACTCCTGGTAATATATGATATATGTCATTATTCAAAGTGGAACCAGGACACCTGCAGTAGTCTTGCAATGGTAAGAGCTGGGCCATGGTTCCAGTACCAAATCTGTATTGCTCGTCTTGAATCTGAGATCCAACAAACGGCGGTCCAGAGCTTCTAGCACCCTGGCATAAGGTTTCCTCAGAAGATTGAGTAGGATGCCATGATAGTTCAATCACACTCTCTGGTCCCCTTTTGATGGTGGAACCACCACCCCGGTCTGCCAGTCCATGGGCACTGTGGCATTGTGGCCCAACCCCTATGCAACATTAAAAGGCGTGTCTGCCAAGACAACCCAACAATCACCAGCGCCTTCAGCATCTCAGGACGGACCTTATCCAGCCCTGGCATCTTGCCACCAAGGAGCCTTTTTTTAGTGGCATCTGCCAGGGACGTTGGTTTGACAACCACATTCCACGCCCAAGTCTTCTTTTAAATATCTGATGTAAAATTATAATACTGGTTATAAATATGTCACCAGGATGGCTGAGAGGTTAAGGCATTGGACTTAAGATCCAATGGGCGTAAGCCCTCGTGGGTTCGAACCCCACTCCTGGTATTATATGATTTATATTGTGGGGGACCTCATCCAGCCCCAGCACCTTGTCACGAAGGAGCCTTTGGACTACTTTAGTGGCCTCTGCCAGGGATCTGGGTGTGAAAGCTCTCTCCACTCCCAAGTATTCGTTTAATTATATGATGTAAAATTGTAATAATGATCTAAGAAATCTCACCAGGATGGCCGAGTGGTTAAGGCGTTGGACTTAAGATCCAATGGGTGTAAGCCCTCGTGGGTTCAATCCCCACTCCTGGTAATAATGATATACTACTGTCATTATTCAAAGTGGAACCAGGACACCTGCAGTAGTCTTGCAATGGTAAGAGCTGGTCCATGGTTCCAGTACCATATCTGTATTGCTCGTCTTGAATCTGAGATCCAACAAACGGTCAGAGCTTTCACTTCTAGCATCCTGGCATAAGGTTTCCTCAGAAGATTAGTAGTGGGATGCCATGATAGTTCGATCACACTCTCTGGTCCCCCTTTTTGATAAATTGGAACCACCACCCCGGTCTGCCAGTCCATGGGCACTGTGGCATTGTGGCCCAACCCCTATGCAACATTAAAAGGCGTGTCTGCCAAGACAACCCAACAATCACCAGCGCCTTCAGCATCTCAGGACGGACCTTATCCAGCCCTGGCACCTTGCCACCAAGGAGCCTTTTTTTAGTGGCCTCTGCCAGGGACGTTGTTTGACAACCACATTCCACGCCCAAGTCTTCTTTTAAATATCTGATGTAAAATTATAATACTGGTTATAAAAATGTCACCAGGATGGCTGGGTGGTTAAGGCGTTGGACTTAAGATCCAATGGGTGTAAGCCCTCGTGGGTTCGAACCCCACTCCTGGTAAATATGATATATTACTGACTTTACACAGAAAGATACCAGGACACCTGCAGTAGTCTTGCAAGGGTAAGAGCTGGTCCATGTTACGATTGGCACAGATCCCCACTGCTAGTCTTGAATCTGAAACTGGCATAAGCTTTACACGAAAGGCTGACAAGTGCTATAGGATGATAGTTAGAGCAGTGTTCTTTTAAATATCTGTTGTAAAATTGTAATAATGATTAAAGAAACTGAACCAGGATGGCCGAGAGGTTAAGGCGTTGGACTTAAGATCCAATGGGCGTAAGCCCTCGTGGGTTCGAACCCCACTCCTGGTATTATATGATTTATATCTTGGGGGACCTCATCCATCCCCAGCACCTTGCCACAAAGGAGCCTTTGGACTACTTTAGTGGCCTCTGCCAGGGATTTGGGTGTGAAAGCTTTCTCCACTTCCAAGTATACTTTAAATATATGATGTAAAATTGTAATAATGATATAAGAAATCTCACCAGGATGGCCGAGTGGTTAAGGCGTTGGACTTAAGATCCAATGGGTGTAAGCCCTCGTGGGTTCGAACCCCACTCCTGGTAAATATGATACATGCTTCTTTATTCAAAGTGGAACCAGGACACCTGCAGTAGTCTTGCAATGGTAAGAGCTGGTCCGCGGTTCCAGTACCAAATCTGTATTGCTCGTCTTGAATCTGAGATCCATTAAACGGTCAGAGCTTTCACTTCTAGCATCCTGGCATAAGGTTTCCTCAGAAGATGAGTAGTGGGATGCCACGATAGTTCCATCACACTCTCTGGTCCCCCTTTTTGATGAATTGGAACCACCACCCCGGACTGCCAGTCCATGGGCACTGTGGCATTGTGGCCCAACCCCTATGCAACATTAAAAGGCGTGTCTGCCAAGACAACCCAACAATCACCAGCGCCTTCAGCATCTCAGGATGGACCTTATCCAGCCCTGGCACCTTGCCACCAAGGAGCCTTTTTTTAGTGGCCTCTGCCAGGGACGTTGGTTTGACAACCACATTCCACGCCCAAGTCTTCTTTTAAATATATGATGTATAATTATCAAACTGGTTATAGAAATGTCACCAGGATGGCCGAGAGGTTAAGGCGTTGGACTTAAGATCCAATGGGCGTAAGCCCTCGTGGGTTCGAACCCCACTCCTGGTATTATATGATTTATATCGTGGGGGACCTCATCCAGCCCCAGCACCTTGTCACGAAGGAGCCTTTGGACTACTTTAGTGGCCTCTGCCAGGGATCGGGGTGTGACAGCTCTCTCCACTCCCAAGTATTCTTTTAAATATCTGATGTAAAATTGTAATAATTATATAAGAAATCTCACCAGGTTGGCCAAGTGGTTAAGGCGTTGGACTTAAGATCCAATGGGCGTCAGCCCTCGTGGGTTCGATCCCCACTCCTGGTAAATATTATATATTACTGTCATTAAACAGAATGGAACCAGGACACCTGCAGTAGTCTTGCAAGGGTAAGAGCTGGTCCACGGTTACAGGATTGGCACAGAATCCCCACTGCTAGTCTTGAATCTGAAACTGGCATAAGCTTTACACGAAAGGCTGACAAGTGCTATAGGACGATAGTTAGAGCAGTGTTCTTTTAAATATCTGATGTAAATTAGTAATAATGATGAGAGAAAATGAACCAGGATGGCCGAGTGGTGAAGGCGTTGGACTTAAGATCCAATGGTTGTAAGCCCTCGTGGGTTCGAACCCCACTCCTGGTAAATTTGATACATGGTTCTTTATACAGAAAGGAACCAGGAGCCCTCCAGGTGACTTGAAAGGGTAAGAGCTGGTCCATCATTCCACAACCAGGACAGACTCCCCACTACTTGTCTTTAATCTGAAACAGTTTCCCTCAGAACTCAATTAGCGAGGCATTGCCGTAGCATAATATGATCTCAGAGGGGCTGCTACACATTGCAACTGTGTTATTTCTCAATTAAATTTATTTTTCCCTTCATCCTGCTGAAATGCAGCATAATTCTGCAAGTCCACGTCATTTTTCGATAGATCTCTGAACACAAAAACTTCTCAGGTGCGTCGCCTTTGTCGGCGTCAGTAGTCTTGGAATGGCGGGCCATGCTATCCGTCACTATTACAGTCATATCCTCTTTCAGATGTTTCTCTTTACAGGGTAGTTTCAGTCCTCCTTTCACACAATACCTTTCAAGAGCACACACTACTTTTATTACCGTTTCTCCTCAGCAAAAGTCCTATTAAAATGTAAATGTGTAACCATTACGAAGGTGTTTCTGTATTATGCATTGAAGCCTATTCATGCGCTTCTTTGTGTCTTCGTCTGTGTAATGTTTCCTTCAGCATTCAATTTGATATATTACCTTTCTTGTGACACTTATTGGTTCTTGACAATTGCGGTCAAATCCCCTTCATTATAAGAAGCTGCTTTCTGTGCAATTCCTTCGCGGATAAATCCTTCTCTTTTTTGTGTGTGTGCAATTATGGTTGTTTGAGCGTCCCCCCGGTGTCAGTTTTCATACAAAGAGGGAACGGCATTGAAAGGCTCTCAAGGTGTTTCCCGCGTGCCATATGCTGGTGTGAAGCCCGATCAGATTCTCTCATCCTGTGCTATTAATTACGTGTCAAAGCAATGCTAATTAAACCACGAGAGGAGAGCTGCTGCCATGTCCTTACCTTCGGGGTATTAGTTAGCGCAGTATGCAGCTCTGCATTTCAATTAATCAATTAAGTCGGGCCACAGGCAGCTTGAGAACAGATACTGGCTGCCGTTGAATAATTCAGCAGTTGTAATCAGCTTGTTCAATCTCTCATGGCTACCAAATAAACCCAACACCTCGTGTGCGATAAAGGAATATAAAAACAACAACGTTTCACTTGATTCTTTTTGCCGCTAGCTGTTCATCTTTACAGCTAACGCACGTTGTCACAGATTTTCTTTTAATGAGGTTGTTATTTGTGTTTTTCTCATTATTTGTAGTCCACCAACCAGCCGAGTGAGGGTCACCATCTAAATGAAGCAGCCGTATGGTCACGTCGAGGGGCGTGGATCCACATTTCAATTAGATGTATTCATTTCATCCTGTTTATTCATGTTACCACTGCTGCACACCAGCCCACCTCATAGAGTCACACATATGGTCTATTCCTATATGTCAACGTCAGCACTGTGTTCAACTTTTATAACTCTTCATTTAACTTTAACTCTGGATCCATTTTCATTGTTTCAATGTTTCATTGTTTCATTGTTTCAATGTTTCATTGTTTCATTGTTTCATTGTTTCAATGTTGTCATTGTTTCATTGTTTCATTGTTTTCATTGTTTCAATGTTGTCAATGTTTCATTGTTTTCATTGTTTCAATGTTGTCATTGTTTCATTGTTTTCATTGTTTCAATGTTGTCATTGTTTCATTGTTTCATTGTTTTCATTGTTTTCATTGTTTCAATGTTGTCATTGTTTCATTGTTTCATTGTTTTCATTGTTTCAATGTTGTCATTGTTTCATTGTTTTCATTGTTTCATTGTTTTAATTGTTTTCATTGTTTCATTGTTTTCATTGTTTTCATTGTTTCATTGTTGTCATTGTAACGTTGTTACGGGGAAAACAAGCATCGACTGTTGTGCAACATCAACAGGGAAGAAAAATGTTGATAAGCATACAAATAATAATAACAACTTGATTTATATCGCACCTTTAAAAACAGAGTTTACAAAGTGTTCTACGGAGAATCAAGGCAAAACAAATAGAATGGTACGATACAAATGTAAAATAATAAGAAAAAACAGACAAACTAAATTAGGAGGAACCAAAGAACGGCATAAAAGGACGACATCACTTCAAAGCTGTTCTATAAAATGGGTTTTAAGAAGTGATTTAAAAGCAGTCCCTGATTCTGAGAGCCTCATCCCCTCCGGTGGGTCGTTCCAAAAGCACCGCCGCGCCATTCAGTGCATTGGTAACCGGCTCAAACCATTTAAGGAGGCGGGGGTCACGTCTTGGTTGGTGTGTGTCAGCCCAACTTGGTTTCTCCCAATTAAAGTCGAGTCTCAGTGCCGGTCCGTCCTCATCAATAGTTGCACGGCACTATTTTTGTTTACAGTTTTCTTCATTACATCCTGGCAGTATCTCTTCGGCTGGAGGTCAAAGGAAAACAGCAACATGCATCTTGCCGTGTTGCCGCCGGAGGATGATTGTTGTTGCTCCGGAGCCGCAACAAGCGTCGGCCGGAGCCTCGTTACCCTGCTTCCTGAGCGGAGGGGGCTCGCCTCACCCCCCCGGTGGCTCTGAGGGGCCGCGGCGCCTCGCGGAGCTCTGGCCCTCCTGCTCGCCGCCGCGTGTGCACGTGATGGATGGAGCTCATCGGTATTCAGGGCCGTGTCCCGGACTCCGCCGGTCACTCCGTTAACCCTGCGAAGCGGTGCAGAGAAGTGGGCGATGCCGGTGAATGAGCTGTGGCCTCCCTCTCCATCGCGCCCGTCCTCATTCATCGAGCTTGCGGCGCCGATGCTTCAACGCTGCAAAGATTATATTTTTTACTGCCGTGAGATTCACGGTTTATTGACCCCGTGAATGATGGAAGTGACACGGTGGACGGAGGATAGATGGACTGCAGGAGGGCGCTGGACTCTTTCTCTCACTCTAAATCCTCCTCGGGAGCAACGAGGCAACGTCCATGCTATGGGAGGATATCCTCGTGAAACATTTCAAAGCCACGTCGCATCACCCAGATGTCAATGAAATGCTTTCCTGCTCTTGTCAGTGAAGCTCTGCATTACACTTCTCTTTTTATTTTTTCACCTGAGGAAGAAACGTCTTCCTGGGCCCCAGTATTAGGTCAGTCGACACCGCTGTGTTCTGATTAGATTTAAGACATCACGTCGCCGCCTGCTTGTCAAACTCCTCTCCCGCCATATGTTCCTCCTGTAATTGCATCCGCTCGGTTCTTGAAGCGAAACAGCTCCCCGGAGCCCAATGAATGTCTTTTCTGCTGTAATTTGGACGTTGAGACTGTAAGAGACCGAGAGGAGCTGCGCCTGGATGCTGCGGTTTGTGGCGAGGACGAAGCTGCGGAGGTTTGACGCTCAGCCGGGATCTCTTCCTCACGCGCCGGCTCAGTGTCGAGGTCCAGGGGCTGCAGAGGCAGCAGGGACTCAACACTTAGCTCCCTCTCCCTCGGAGGCGTCGGAGTTTGTGCTTCACTGGTCAACGTGAGGGACGCCGGCTCGGAAAGGCCCACAGAGAATCTCTCTCTCTCTCTCTCTCTCTCTCTCGGTGCTCTCAATACACATTATCTCTTCAGAGATTACAGCACTCAGCATTGGAGAGCCGTCCCTCTCATTTCACCTCTTCAGATGACTGTGTTTCACCTGCTTTGCACACCGAGGGCTCGAACACCACCCACAGCACCACCTGTGAAGAGGAGCACAGAGACCATCAGGAGGAGGTTCAGAGGACTCAGAGACCATCAGGAGGAGGTTCAGAGGACCTCAGAGACCATCAGGAGGAGGTTCAGAGGACTCAGAGACCATCAGGAGGAGGTTCAGAGGACTCAGAGACCATCAGGAGGAGGTTCAGAGGACTCAGAGACCATCAGGAGGAGGTTCAGAGGACCTCAGAGACCACCAGGAGGAGGTTCAGAGGACTCAGAGACCATCAGGAGGAGGTTCAGAGGACTCAGAGACCATCAGGAGGAGGTTCAGAGGACTCAGAGACCATCAGGAGGAGGTTCAGAGGACCTCAGAGACCATCAGGAGGAGGTTCAGAGGACCTCAGAGACCATCAGGAGGAGGTTCAGAGGACTCAGAGACCACCAGGAGGAGGTTCAGAGGACCTCAGAGACCATCAGGAGGAGGTTCAGAGGACTCAGAGACCACCAGGAGGAGGTTCAGAGGACTCAGAGACCATCAGGAGGAGGTTCAGAGGACTCTGAGACCATCAGGAGGAGGTTCAGAGGACTCAGAGACCACCAGGAGGAGGTTCAGAGGACTCAGAGACCATCAGGAGGAGGTTCAGAGGCCTCAGAGACCATCAGGAGGAGGTTCAGACGACTCAGAGACCACCAGTAGGAGGTTCAGAGGACCTCAGAGACCATCAGGAGGAGGTTCAGAGGCCTCAGAGACCATCAGGAGGAGGTTCAGAGGCCTCAGAGACCATCAGGAGGAGGTTCAGAGGCCTCAGAGACCACCAGGAGGAGGTTCAGAGGACCTCAGAGACCATCAGGAGGAGGTTCAGAGGACCTCAGAGACCATCAGGAGGAGGTTCAGAGGCCTCAGAGCTCGAGGCCTCCTGGCTCTGGTTCTGATGATGTAACTCTTAAAGTCTGGGTGGTGTGACTCCATCAGGACTCTGATCGATAACGGATGGAACAAACGGTCCTCAGTGGACTTCAGACTCAGAACCAGATCACTCCGCCACCACAGAGGAACTAGTCCAGTGTCACCGTGGCAACGCTGGAGGCGCTCTGAATATTGAAGGCCTTCAAACATGTGAGAGATGAAGCCTCTGAAGGCTCTGAGTGCAGCGCTTCAACATCAACACACAAACAACTATACGACAAATAACTACACACCATGAACCACACACCATGAGTGAGTCACTACGTCTGCCTTTCACCACATCTCTCTCAAACTCTCTCCATCAGAGAGAGAGCAGGTGGGGAAGTGGATGGAGCTGTTGTTGAACACACAAGAGGAAGATCATCTGTTCAAGGAGACTTCACTTCACTAAATAATTACATCTTTAGCTCTTTATAGCTCTTGTGTATCTACCAGGAGTGGGGATCGAACCCACGAGGGCTCACGCCCATTGGGTCTTAAGTCCAACGCCTTAACCTCTCGGCCATCCTGGTGACTTTTACTCCATCGTTATACATTTTTAATTAACCCTCCTGTCGCCTTCGGGTCAATTTGACCCGATTCAATATTTAATGTTGGTGTTCTTTCGGTAGTCAACAAACAAACATAAAGTACCTCACACTTAAACTTGGAAAACAATATTAATTCTAATAATTTTCTGGAGATTTTAATAGCTGGGGTCATATTGACACCAAGGGTAAAATATGTCAGTAAATATAAAGGTAACAGGAGGGTTAAACATTTAATCGGGTCAAATTGACCCGATAAAGAAACAACAACATGAAAACACAACACAGAGACAGACTCACATAACATGTCCGAGGAGGACAGATGAAGCTCTGACCTGTGACGTATTTATTCCACGAGGCAGACGAGGACCTCGTGTTGAGAGGAAGCTTTGACGGACCGATGGAGCCTGAACGCCTCGCGGTCCGAGCTGTGGGACCGGGCCGCGAGGCGTTCAGGCTCCATCGGTACATTATGACGTTGTAGCTGCAGAGGAGACGAGACAATTCTTTCATGAGGCTTCAAGAGATGATTTGAACATTATCGGAGAGGCCTGTACCCTCAAGATGACAACTAACATGTCCACACACCTTTCAATCTATCATGTACAGTTTTTTTATTGGGTACAAGTCAATTAAAATGATAATTACTGCGCGGCACATCATTAATGATGTTTTATTGCAGCCAGTCATCCGAAAAACAATGAAAGAGTGAAACCTGAAGGTCTCTTTGTTTCTTTTTTATTTATTCATTTGTATTATTATTGTTATTTATTTTTATTATTATTATTTTTAATATTAATTACTTTTTTTAAATTTATTTTTTATTTCATTTATTTTATTTTATTTAAAAAAATATTTTTGTTGTTGTAATGTCTTCCTCATCCTCACGTCTTCCTCACCGTCTCTCCGGTTGAGTTTGGTGAAGCCGGACAGCTGGGCGGAGCTTCTGATCCAGCCGTTCATCTCCATGGTTACACTGCTCATTCATCGAATGTGGAGGGCCTGCTCCCAGCTGGGGGCCATGACACCTGCTCCTCCACCATGACACTCTGACACTCCGAGAGAAGACAGGAAGATGAAGCTGTGGAAACATATTTATTCCTGAGGATTTGAAGGCATCTTCTTCTTTGTGCTTTTTCATCCTCACAACTTTTTTAAAAATCACAACGGTTCAAATCTGAAGCGCCTGATGGTCAAGTTGACGCTCTTCATGTCTCAGCTTCAGCTTCTCTCTCTCTGTGATGGAGGATAATAAAACCTCCGTCCTCAGAGTGGGATTCCCTGTGCGGTCATGAAGCTGCTGACCCACTAAGAGGCTGCAGCGGGGGTCAAAGGTCAGAGGCCTGTTTCCACTGGGCTGACGTTAAACCTGCAGCTCGACGACTCAACTCCACCTCTCCTCCGCCTCTCCTCCGCTGCTGAGGCTGAAAGAAATAATACATCTGACCCGGTGCGTCGGGTGTTCTGCTCTGTGGCTCGGGTTAAGTGTTCTGGTCCTTCTGTTGGCCATCTGTCCTCCTCTGGACGCAGAAAGAAGTCTGGTTGTATAGAAGTGTATGCTTCATGTGTTAAAGCTGCATTATCTCTCCTGACCACCAGGGGGTGACTACTCGGGTTGTATAGAAGTCTATGCTTCATGTGTTAAAGCTGCATTCTCTCCTGACCACCAGGGGGTGACCGCTCTGGTTGTATAGAAGTCTATGCTCCATGTGTTAAAGATGCATTCTCTCTCCTGACCACCAGGGGGTGACTCCTCTGGTTGTATAGAAGTCTATGCTTCATGTGTTAAAGCTGCATTCTCTCTCCTGACCACCAGGGGGCGACTGCTCTGGTTGTATAGAAGTCTCGATGTGTAAAAGCTGCATTCTCTCCCCTGCCCACCAGGGGGCTCCTCTGGTTGTATAGAAGTCTATATAGTGACTCTACTTCTCTTGATGTAAACTCATTGTAAACATGAGTTTATGTCTCAGTCTCTAGTTTCAAGACTTCTTCTATACAGCATGATGTCATCATTTAGTACTTCATGGTCATTTACAGTCTACAGACCATAAAGCAGGGGGTGCTTTAGGGGCGGGGCTACAAGGTGATCGGTCGGTGTATTTTCCAAGCCTAACCATGTCTCTTTTTCTTCTGCTTTGTGATTGGTCGACAGAGGCGTGCGACAGCGCGCTGGTGTCCAATCTCCCGCCGTCGTCCTTCAGAAGCTCCTCCCAGCTGTCCGGCAGCCACGCGGCGGGCTTCGCCAAACTCAACCGGAGAGACGGTGAGGAAGATGTGAGGATGAGAAAGACGTGAGGATGAGGAAGAGATTTTAAAAAATCAAAAATCAAAATAAATAAAATAAATAAAATAAATAAAATAAATAAAATAAATAAAATAAATAAAATAAATAAAATAAAATAAATAAAATAAATAAAATAAATAAAATAAATAAAATAAATAAAATAAATAAAATAAAATAAATAAAATAATTAAAAAAAATAATAAAAAAATGACAAATCACAAATTAAAATAAAAAATAAATGAATAAATATTTAAAAAAAAATAATAAAAATAAAAATAAAAAAATAAAAAAATAAACATCAGAAAATGCAAGAAACATACACCCAATCACTGAGGAGGGTGTCACGTTTCATGCTCACACGTGTGATTGCTAAAATGCCAGTTTCTCAGGCCGTGTTTAAAAGAGTGAGACGTTCTGCTCGTGTGTACTGTATATGAAGAGGCAGGGCATGCGGCTCAGGTTTATTGGACTCTAAATTGGTGTGAATGGTTGTGTGTCCATGTCTGAGCCCTGTGATGCACTGGAGACCGGTCCAGGTGGGATGTCACCTGCCAGCGACCCTGATAGGACCAGCGGTTCTGATAGTGCAGGGATGGATCTGCTCGGTGCTGCTGTGGAAACGTGTCAGTTCTTTAGTCTTTATTAAAGAGTCGACAGTGTAGAGACAGTTTCATTTCATCTCTGCTTGATTCTAAACGTCTGCATTGTTTGACAGGTTGACGTCTTGTTTTATTTTAGTGTGAAACCCAAAAGAAACTCTTTCTCCTATATAGTGAGTGCAGCTCACCGTGACGGTTTAAACTCTTTAGTTCTATTTGTGAAGCTTTTAAAGAGGACACATTCACTCTGTGGACGCTCGGGGACGCAAATCATAAACCTCAGAAGAATGTTCCTGGATCAGGAAACACTGGCAGACGCTAGCGACTCGCTTAGAGGGAGGCGGAGCTTCAGGATAGTTCCTCTACAGAATAAAAGCAGGAAGAAGACATAGCTCCCGGTATGTTCACCGTCAGATTGACGACATCATCATCCGTGATGTTTGGTATTCTCATGCAGACTAGGAGCTCTCCTCCAAATCCTCTGCCTGTTTGACCTTTTCCATTCCGCTTGACTCTTCATCCCCTCTTTTCTCTGTGCGTGCGCCCGCCTGTCCTCCGGGGTGGAATATCGGTGCATTATTGATGACTCGGCAGTCTTGTCTTCGCTCCATCCTTCCGTTCCGGTCCTCCACGGTTGAAGCGTGGCGTTCGGGGCGGACTCGCGTCGAGCTTGGTTTCCCTTCGGTGGCCGAGCAGAATGAGAGCGGCTCGTGTCCTCACCTGAGACGTCCTCTACCTGGACCGCTCTGATGACCGGACACATTGAGCTGGTGTCGGGTGTCACGGCGGGCGATGTGGATCACAGAGGTATCGACGAGAAGAGAGAGCCGTCAAACCTGTTTAAAGTATACACTCTGTGTATCAGGAGACAAAGAAAACTGCTTTAATAACGACCCACAAATAAATAAATGAATAAATAAATAAATACATACATACGTAAATGAATACATAAATTAATTAATTCATTAAGGAGCTCACGGAGAAGAACCGTCTCCACCTGACGGTGCAGCGTGATCGATGTGCTGACATTTAACCTCCACTGAGCATTGAAATTATGCTTTGTTTGAATCACATTTATTAATGTTTTATTTATTTTATTCTTGACCACATAGAAAATAACTTGTTGTCATCTTTAAATTCACTTATATATATATATATATATATATATATATATAAATATATGAATCACATTCATTTTTTTATTTATGGTTTATTTATCTTAATCTTGAGCACATTTTGATATATAATAACTAGTAATAATCTTTAAATTCAATGTTGTATATATATATATATATGTATACATACTGTACATATACATGTATATATACTAGGGCTGTCAGCGTTAACGCGTTAATCTATGCGATTAATTTGGCCGCGTTAATGCACAAAAATATTTTAACGCAATTAACGCAACTTTGTTTACTTCCGGTGTTCGTTGAAGTTTTTACACTCAAACCGAGTGTCAAACCGCGGCAGTACGGTTTAACACTGTTTCCGTTTTTAAAACAATTATTTCTCCGCGAAAATAAGGAGCAGAAATCAGTTTAACTCGTGGATGAATCAGTCGGGTTTCCTCCTGCTCCTCCTTCCTCCCGTCTCCCCCTCTGATACACAGAGGAACGGAGGGCGACGTGTCGGGTGACGCGGCGCGGAAAGAACTCGTCACACGAAACCTTCACCGTGATTGGTCAATCCGTTTGTCTGTCAACATTTTGGGAAAAAAACAACCAATGAACATTCAGTAAATCACAAAGGACCTCCCACCTCACAGGTGAGGCTCATTAGCAGCCTGTCAGTCAGAGAACAGAGAACATGGCACGAGGACAACTGAGCCTCATTGAATAGAGCTGAGATTGTTCTGGAATGTTTGATGTATAACACGTGGGTATGTGTCATATGCAAACACCTTTAAAAGGTGAATTTACATTTTCTTGTAAAATGTATAAAATGCCCCCAGCCTCCAGAGGGTTAACGTGACATATGTGAATGTCAGTCAGTTACCAAGGCCACTGGTTCTGCTGTTCAGTGTTAAAGATGACAGGACCAATGGGGTCTCAATATACTTGTTTTTTTTAAAATAATCTGATGTTTCACTGAAGAAACAATTTATCATCCACAATATTAAATACCTCGCTGGCACTTTATAGGTAGGAGCCTCTTTGAAAACACAGCTCTGTGTGAAGTTTGGTCTTTAAAAAGAATTAACTTTTAACTTTTAACTTTTAATTGCGATTAATCGCGATGATCTGACCTTTTACTCTAAATTCCAGTATTTCAGATTTTTACTGGACCAGATATCTCTCCCTGAAGCCTCCGTCGTTACATAAGAGCCATCTTTTCTCACCGTATGCAGCCATACGTCATTCTTTTGGCTTTAAACTCGATTTGAAATGTTTTAAATGGAGTTTAAAGCCAAAACAAGTACGTATTTTACACTGACATTTGGTTCATTTGAGTATTCTATGGCTTTTCCTAATCTTCTGTATAATTATTTTACAGTGTATTGTACTTATTGCTCTTTTAACTGTTGACATGTTTTTCGGCTCCTGTTATTGTCAAATAGTTGTAATTGACCACTGAAGAAAATCAGAAACAGTTTTATTGCCAGGAATGTTTACACAAACGAGGAATTTTTTTTGGCGGAAGGTGCAACATTTGGACATGACAAACAAACAACAATCAACACGACAGAAAGACAACAAATAATGTGAAAGTGTTTGGGTGTGTGCTTCAAGTGGTGTGTTTTAGTTAAAAGTGTATGTTACACGTGGCGTGTGTTTAAGTGTTTAATTAAAGTGCATGCAAATAAAGTGGCATGTGTGTGGAGGAGGCCTCAAGTTAAAGTGCATGTTAAAGTGACGTGTGTGGAGGCCTCCAGGAGGAAGAAGAAGGAGGAGGGAGGAGGTGGGAGGAAGAAGGAGGAGGAGGAAGAGGAAGGAGCGGGAAGAAGGAGGAGAGAGGAAGGTGGAAGAAGAGGTGGTAGTCCGGGGGGTGACAGTCAGTCAGTCCCGGGGTCCATTGATGAGCCCGACTGCCGACGGAAAAAAACTTTGGTGTGGCGGGAGGTCTTTGTCCTGATGGACGCAGCCTCCTCCCGAGGAGGGACTCGAACAGAGAGTGTCCAGGGTGGGAGGGTCAGCGACAATCTTTCTGGCCCGCTTCAGTGACCTGGAAGTGAACAGGACCTGGAGGGAAGGCAGATTGCAGCCGATAACCCTCTCGGCCGAGCGGATGATGCTCTGCAGCCTGCACTTGTCTTTGGCTGTGGCTGCAGGGTGCCAGACGGTGATGGAGGAGCAGATGATGGACTTAACGATGGCCGTGTAGAATTGTACCATCATTCTCCCTGGCAGGTTGAATTTCCTCAGCTGCCTCAGGAAGAACATCCTCTGCTGGGCCTTCTTGGTGAAGCTGCACTTTGTGACATTTTATCTGTGATGGGTGCAAAATAAATAAACTTTAGTTACTTAAAGTGCTCTGCTGGAACATGGCGGAGCGCCCCCGTTCAGGTTGGGAGTGATTGGGGGAGTTTAAATACGGAGTCGGGTAGGATTGAGCCTCGCAGGCCGATTGGTTCGGGGTCAGGACGAAGGCGCTACGTGTGAGGAAGAGGAAGCTGAGCTGGAAGCTGAAGCTCTGGGAGGATGAGTGGATATTTGTTCATTGGATGCAGTGAAAAGCTCTGACATGTCCTCCATGTCCCTGCTGGTTGTCCCCCGATCCTGAACGTCCAGTCGGGCGCTTTGGGATCCATCGGAGTCCCTTCAGAACAGCTCAGTACTGCCCCCTGGAGGCCGAGGGTGAATCCAATCGGCTGCATCTGTTTGAAGACGTTTAGCGTCCTGCTGCTGCAACAACCAGCAGACGACAGCACGGCAACAAAGAAGGCTTTAACAAGAGCTCATTGACTCCCGATGTGTGTGAGTGTGTGTGTGTGTTGTCTCAGTGGGACGCTGGTCAGCAGCCTTCCCCCTGCAGAATCGTCCATCTGGTGTGGAGCTCTGAGGCAGTGCCTCGACCTGACACAGCACTTTACAACACACACACACACACACACACACACACACACACACACACACACACACACACACACACACACACACACACACACACACACACACACACACACACACATTCTGTCTCCACAGTGGACTCACTAAAGACACCAGACACATTTAGTGAGCTTGTTACAGCTAAATCAATAACACCACAGAAAGTGTTTTTGGGGATTTGACTTTCATCAAATCTTCTTTTCACTTATTTTCAACCTGTTCACCTAAAATAAAGCTGATCCTCTAACACTGATCCTTTAACACTGATCCTCTGACACTGATCCTTTAACACTGATCCTCTGACACTGATCCTCTGACACTGATCCTTTAACACTGATCCTCTAACACTAATCCTCTAACACGAATCCTCTGACACTGATCCTTTAACACTGATCCTCTGACACTGATCCTCTAACACTGATCCTTTAACACTGATCCTCTGACACTGATCCTTTAACACTGATCCTCTGACACTGATCCTCTGACACTGATCCTCTGACACGGATCCTTTGACACTGATCCTCTGACACTGATCCTTTAACACTGATCCTCTAACACTGATCCTCTAACACTGATCCTCTAACACTGATCCTTTAACACTGATCCTTTGACACTGATCCTCTGACACTGATCCTCCGACACTGATCCTCTAACACTGATCCTCTAACACTGATCCTCTAACACTGATCCTCTGACACTGATCCTCTGACACTGATCCCTTTACACTGATCCTTTAACACTGATCCTTTAACACTGATCCTCTGACACTGATCCTTTAACACTGATCCTTTAACACTGATCCTCTGACACTGATCCTCTGACACTGATCCTCTAACACTGATCCTCTGACACTGATCCTCTAACACTGATCCTTTTACACTGATCCTTTAACACTGATCCTTTAACACTGATCCTCTGACACTGATCCTTTTACACTGATCCTTTAACACTGATCCTCTAACACTGATCCTCTAACACTGATCCTTTAACACTGATCCTCTAACACTGATCCTTTAACACTGATCCTCTGACACTGATCCTCTAACACTGATCCTCTAACACTGATCCTCTAACACTGATCCTTTAACACTGATCCTTTAACACTGATCCTCTAACACTGATCCTTTAACACTGATCCTCTGACACTGATCCTCTAACACTGATCCTCTAACACGGATCCTTTGACACTGATCCTCTGACACTGATCCTCTAACACTGATCCTCTGACACTGATCCTCTAACACTGATCCTTTTACACTGATCCTTTAACACTGATCCTTTAACACTGATCCTCTGACACTGATCCTTTTACACTGATCCTTTAACACTGATCCTCTAACACTGATCCTCTAACACTGATCCTTTAACACTGATCCTCTAACACTGATCCTTTAACACTGATCCTCTGACACTGATCCTCTAACACTGATCCTCTAACACTGATCCTCTAACACTGATCCTTTAACACTGATCCTTTAACACTGATCCTCTAACACTGATCCTTTAACACTGATCCTCTGACACTGATCCTCTAACACTGATCCTCTAACACTGATCCTTTAACACTGATCCTCTGACACTGATCCTCTAACACTGATCCTCTAACACTGATCCTTTAACACTGATCCTCTGACACTGATCCTTTAACACTGATCCTTTAACACTGATCCTCTGACACTGATCCTTTAACACTGATCCTCTGACACTGATCCTTTAACACTGATCCTCTGACACTGATCCTCTAACACTGATCCTTTAACACTGATCCTCTGACACTGATCCTTTAACACTGATCCTCTGACACTGATCCTTTTACACTGATCCTTTAACACTGATCCTTTAACACTGATCCTCTGACACTGATCCTTTTACACTGATCCTTTAACACTGATCCTCTAACACTGATCCTCTAACACTGATCCTCTAACACTGATCCTTTAACACTGATCCTCTAACACTGATCCTTTAACACTGATCCTCTGACACTGATCCTCTAACACTGATCCTCTAACACTGATCCTTTAACACTGATCCTCTGACACTGATCCTTTAACACTGATCCTCTAACACTAATCCTCTAACACGAATCCTCTGACACTGATCCTCCAACACTGATCCTCTAACACTGATCCTTTAACACTGAACCTCTAACACTGATCCTTTAACACTGATCCTCCGACACTGATCCTCTAACACTGATCCTCTAACACTGATCCTCTAACACTGATCCTTTAACACTGATCCTCTGACACTGATCCTTTAACACTGATCCTCTAACACTGATCCTCTAACACTGATCCTCTGACACTGATCCTCTAACACTGATCCTCTGACACTGATCCTTTAACACTGATCCTCTGACACTGATCCTTTTACACTGATCCTTTAACACTGATCCTTTAACACTGATCCTCTGACACTGATCCTTTTACACTGATCCTTTAACACTGATCCTCTAACACTGATCCTCTAACACTGATCCTTTAACACTGATCCTCTAACACTGATCCTTTAACACTGATCCTCTGACACTGATCCTCTAACACTGATCCTCTAACACTGATCCTTTAACACTGATCCTCTGACACTGATCCTTTAACACTGATCCTCTAACACTAATCCTCTAACACGAATCCTCTGACACTGATCCTCTGACACTGATCCTCCAACACTGATCCTCTAACACTGATCCTTTAACACTGAACCTCTAACACTGATCCTTTAACACTGATCCTCCGACACTGATCCTTTGACACTGATCCTCTGACACTGATCCTCTAACACTGATCCTCTAACACTGATCCTTTAACACTGATCCTCTGACACTGATCCTTTAACACTGATCCTCTAACACTGATCCTCTAACACTTATCCTCTAACACTGATCCTCTAACACTGATCCTTTAACACTGATCCTTTAACACTGATCCTCTAACACTGATCCTTTAACACTGATCCTTTAACACTGATCCTCTAACACTGATCCTTTAACACTGATCCTCTGACACTGATCCTCTAACACTGATCCTCTAACACTGATCCTTTAACACTGATCCTCTGACACTGATCCTTTAACACTGATCCTCTGACACTGATCCTCTAACACTGATCCTTTAACACTGATCCTCTGACACTGATCCTTTAACACTGATCCTCTAACACTGATCCTCTAACACTGATCCTTTAACACTGATCCTCTAACACTGATCCTTTAACACTGATCCTCTGACACTGATCCTCTAACACTGATCCTCTAACACTGATCCTTTAACACTGATCCTCTGACACTGATCCTTTAACACTGATCCTTTAACACTGATCCTCTAACACTGATCCTTTAACACTGATCCTCTGACACTGATCCTCTGACACTGATCTTTATTGGTGGTATTTAATACGGGACCGGGGTGCCATGAAAAACTAATCAATGCTCCCCCTGCTCGTATAGCAAACTGCACAGCACTGATCAATAGATCAATAGATCACACCTAAGCCTCTTAGCAACGCTGGTTTTGCATTTTTTTGCAGCGGATCAATACACGGCACCTCAACCGCATATTGATCATGTATCTACTCCAGAATCTGTGCAGGATACTCTGTACAGGATGTTCCTGTGCAGCTGATCAACAATAAGAAGTGATTATTTTGACCGATAATGGAGTTGGAATACAAGTTGTTGTTGTGTATTTTATTCAGTTAATCACTGTAATACAATACAATATTATTATTTATAATATATAAAACAAAGACTGAAAAGGTATAGGTAGAAGCAAAAATGCTTATATATTCCTAACCTAAATTATTATAATCAAATAAATCAGATAATTAATATAAAGAAAAAGAATAAAGAAATACAAATAAATATATAAATATAGATATCATTTTTTATTTTCTTATATATATATTATTTTTCTTTAGATATATTTTCTTTACATATATATTATTTTCTTTTCATTATATATAAATATATATATATATCTTCCATGTCTATACATATGTTTCAATCACACTACCCTCAAAAATTGTTTTATATATAATCCTTTTGAAAACCAAAATTGAGTTGACCATTCTTACATCTATTTTAACGTTGTTCCATAATTGGACTCCAACAATAGAAATGCATCTTCTTTAAATCCCTTTTTTAGCCTTTTGTCCAGTAAACTTACAAACATCTCTCATATGTACACTCATGTGTTGAAAACCACCTGAGTACACAGTCTGCAGTCACTTTGCTTTAGCTCTGTACATCTGCTTTATTTTATAATAAACATGTGAGCTGTAATATTGAAGTTGCAATATTAGAGAGAGCGGTGATGGTATATCTTCATATATTATTATGAAAAACACTGAAATGATGATGTCGTGGGCCCAGGACGTCAGCCGCAGGAATAGATTTAATTTAAATGTTATTTTGGCACACACATATGGTGCGTGGTGCGATAAAAAAATTATTGCGATAACAATGACATTTGTTTTGATGCTTAAAATGATTAAGTGCACGTGTGATGGTGCGTTCATGTGCTGAGAAAGTGAGTGGGAAGAAAGTAAGTGCGTCCAAGAAGGAGAACAATAGCCTTCTTAAGACGAGGGTAAAAAAAAAAACAGGATGAGGAGGCGAAGAGGCGGAAGGTTGTGAAATGGAAACGGGCAACAAATTACTGCAGAGGCTTTTAAAAAAGACAAATGGACTCTAATGCAATTCAAAATATGTGTTTTGAATTGCATTATATTTCTACAATATATATAAAGAAAATATATATGAATAAAATTATATATATATAAAGAAAATAATGTATGAAGAAAATATATATAAAGAAAATAGTCTATATATATATAAAGAAAATAATATATATTTAAAGAAAATAAAAAATGATATATATATATTTATATATAATTTTTTATTTTCTTTATTCTTTTTCTTTATTTTATATTAATTATCTGATTTATCCAACATAAATATCTCCGTAATGCAGAATAACTCCGAGTCCATTATGTTCGGCTTGAACTCTTCTTCGTGCTTCGTCTCTGATTCGCTTCATCAACTCTGCCTCCCTGCAGGAGCCGGAGGTTGGTCTCCTCTCACCTCGGACGGGCGCCAGTGGCTGGAGGTCGACCTCGGCGAGCGCACCGAGGTCTCCGGGGTCGCGACCCAGGGCCGCTACGGCAGCTCCGATTGGCTGACGTCGTACCTGCTGATGTTCAGTGACACGGGGCACAACTGGAGGCAGTACAGGCAGGAGGACAGCATCGGGGTGAGTCCACGGGGGGGTGTGGAATACACCCCCCACGCAGGAAACCACGACGTTACACATACCCTATGCATCCGTGAGGGAGTCACGAAACACACCTATGCTTCTCTGGGGAGCAGAAATTCCGTTTAATCTCAAACTAACATAGAAGAGAGACGTGTCGATGAAGTCACTAAATGTGTGTCACACGCTCTGAACGCCTCCTGAACATGGAAGAACTTTCCCTCTCATTAAATGCATTATAACTATAACTAAGACACCAGAACAATCTTTGGTGAGCATTTTATTTTTTATTAAGTGAGCGAGTTTTCTGAAATGTTAGATGCTCAAATTCTGCAGAAGAAGTATTATAACGCTTTTTGTGTGGATATCGGATAAATCCACAGATGGACATAGACACCTGACAGTTATAGTCAAATAAACACCTCATTGTGTATTTTGGGGTCTAATATTCAATTCAATTCAATTCAGTTTATTTGTAGAGCCCATTTTCACAAATTACAAATTCCACCCAGAGTGCTTTATAATCTGTACACATAGACATCCCTGACCTTTGACCTCACATCGGATCAGGAAGAACTCCCAAACAACCCTTCAGGGGAAACAAGGTCAGAACCCTTGAGGAGAGAACAGAGGAGGATCCCTCTCCAGGATGGACAGGTGCAATAGATGTCATATGACCAGAAGGAATCATTACACACAAATTAAAACACAGGAACAACACAATGAGTATGACAGAGAGGATGAAGTGTTGGTAGTCGGCATATTCCACGATCCAGACCTCCGCGATCCATCAGGCCGATGGAGGTAGAGAGGAGGAGTGGGCGGAGTCTCAGCAGTGGGCGGAGTCTCAGCAGGGCCATGGCGTAGTTGGTAGTAGGAATATTCCACGATCCGATGGACGCTATGAGAAAGCAGAGTTAGTAATATGCAATAGAGAGATGAAAATGCATCCACAAGGAGGGAGAAATAGCCCCGACTCTTTAAAGCCGGTTCCCCCTGAAGCTCTCACCGTCCAGTGAGTCCAGTTCCAGGTGATGGATTTAGAAATGAAGCCCACTTACAGGTCGTTACAGTTCACTCCCCCCACAGTGCTGTGGACAGAGGGTTTGCTGCAGGGATCGGCCTGAGGACATAATCACAGTCATCAGGAGCCGTTTGCACTCCTCATTAATAATGGACGAGCCAATGAGAGCGCTCCGTTGCTGACGGGCGCACTACCGATGCCAAAACACTTTGAGGCGCCGCCGAGGGGCGGCGAGCGAGACGGAGCGGCGGCCGAGCGTCGCCTCGCCGCCAGATGCCGTCACGGCTCCGTTTGCAGTTAAAGCGCCGACGTGAGATAAAACCAGAGAAGAAGAAAAGAGTCGAGCTGCTTCATGGGGTTATGGGAGGACTACTTTTTTGACTGAATACATTGTGACCGGATCATTTGTTTTTCATAATTTATCCCCATAAATGTGCAAAAGCACATTTTTCATGCAACGCTAAATTATGCTACGCTAAATTATACGACGCTAAGTTATGCTACGCTAAGTTATGCTACGCTAATTTAGCCGGCTGATAGCTTCATACCTGGCGTCCAGACTGATTCAGTCCTCTCCTCTAACTCACGCCAAGAGAGCAAAGTGCGTTCCCTAAAACATCGTCACAGTTATGTAACGCACGGCCTCGTCGCCTAGCGACCGGCCGACATCCTGCGACGTCTTTTCACAACAGAAAAGTTAGCGTTAGAGTTTTTCAAAATTCAAGTCAAAGAAGTTCAGTCGTTCAGCTGCGGCGATGTGACCTGCTCTTTGGGTCGACCGCAGATCTAGTGACGCGATGTGAAACATGGATTATCGTGAGAGTGGATTATCAGAGTGGCGGTAGCACGGCGTGTGAGACGGGCGTACTGCGCCTTTAAATCCTAAAGTCGGACATGTCGGCCGGCGTCTGCAGAGCCGATTGATTTTATTGTCTTCGTCCGTTTTCAATGAGTCTTCTCGTCGTCTAAGAGGACTCACTAGTCTCACTATTACACGTTTGTGCATTGGGAAAGCGTAAATATTTTACATTATATATGTAATTTTATTATTTTAGGTTTGTTTTGTGACGTCTGCCTCCCGGGATTACTGATGAAAAATAGCCTATTGGCGAAAAACGTTGGCACATTCACAATTCCTTTTAAATTAATGTCCCCAATAAAATAAATCAAAGAGAAAAGAAAAAGAAAAGAAAAGCAGAAGAGGCTTCCCCTCCTCGTCGGCGTGGAGCTCTTCTCCGGGTGTTTGGCCTTCGCACAGAGCGTGGCGTCGGCCTCGTCTTCGCCCCGCTGTGCTTCAGTCCACAGGTTTTAGGAATGCTGAGCACTTTTATTTGTAGATGAAGCCCAAAAAATGTTAATAAAAATGAAGCCCACAGCATGGCGTCGGCACAGAGCTGCTGGAGGGGCGCTGCGCCCGCCGCGAGGACGGCCTCCGACCCCGGAGAGGAAAGGAGAGGCGAAGCTTTTCACGCTTTTAGGGCTTTTTAAAATTTAAATAAATAATTTGTGAATTAAAATAAAGGACTAGTTAGCCCCCCCCCCCACACCCCCGCGCGAGTCAAGAGCGAGATGAACATTAAGGTTCATTTTATTCCTTTGAGTAACACATACGCAACATCCAACCCCACCTGTTGTGTGAATTCACGAAATAACTATACATATATATATATATATAAATATATATATATAAATATATATACATATATATATATATATATATACGTATATGTATATACATATATAAATATATATATATTTATATATATATATATTTAACTATATATATAAATATAAATGAATAAATAAAATAAATATATCTATATAGATAAATGGATGCCTCCTAAACATTCTGTGCGAATAGACTCCCTTCCCACGAGTATAATAGAAAACACACACAGAAGTATAATCACACACACACACACACACACACACAGCAAAGTAATATGTGCTCGTGCATCCAGCAGGGAGCTTTTAGCTGTAATAAAAACTGCAGGATCAAAACTTTAAAAGATTACAACACGAGACGATTATAAGTGACTTCACAGGGATTAAAAAGCGAATTAATGTGTTTCCAAACTTTTATTCAGGCCAGTGAACCTGCAGGTCCACTTCAAGGGAGGAGTGTAATGAGGATGGATAGAGCGCGTCACACACTACATGTGGACTCCAGATGTTGTAGAAAATGTTCATCGTGGATCCAGGAGAATATGATATGAAAATAAAGTACTTTGAATGTATAAATACCAACAGTTTGTGTAGATGAGCCCGGCTCCTAATCTTCATGGATTCATTTTGATGATTTCCCGGACACTCGGTTAAATAGATGAATAAATATACTTTTCCAGTCTTTCCCCGGCAACAGCAACGCAGACAGCGTGGTCCAGCACAAGCTGCAGCAGCCGGCCGTCGCTCGCTTCCTCCGCCTCGTCCCTCTGGACCGGAACCCCAGCGGGAGGATCGGACTCCGGCTGGAGGCCTACGGGTGTCCTTACGGTGAGTCCTCCTTCCTTCTTTTATATAATGATGCACAGAGGGGGGGGGGGGGGGGGCGTCTATACCATCATTACAACTCAGACCATCATCATTTGTCTGGTATTTAGAGATTAACAATAATGTATTTACAACTGCATATTGAAATAGTGCAAAGTGCTGTAACGCCGAGGGGAGGAGCCTGAAGGGGAGAAGCCTGGGGTGAAGGAGGAACCTTGGGGGAAAGAGGAGCCTGAGGGGGAGGAGCCTGGGGTGGAGGAGGAGCCTGAGGAGGAGAAGCCTGTGGTGAAGGAGGAGCCTGAGGGGGAGGAGCCTGGGGTGGAGGAGGAGCCTGAGGAGGAGAAGCCTGTGGTGAAGGAGGAGCCTGAGGGGGAGGAGCCTGTGGTGAAGGAGGAGCCTGAGGGGGAGAAGCCTGTGGTGAAGGAGGAACCTTGGGAGAAAGAGGACCCTGAGGGGGAGGAGCCTGGGGTGGAGGAGGAGTCTGAGGGGGAGAAGTCTGTGGTGAAGGAGGAGCCTGAGGGGGAGGAGCCTGGGGTGGAGGAGGAGCCTGAGGAGGAGAAGCCTGTGGTGAAGGAGGAGCCTGAGGGGGAGGAGCCTGTGGTGAAGGAGGAGCCTGAGGGGGAGAAGCCTGTGGTGAAGGAGGAGCCTGAGGGGGAGGAGCCTGGGGTGGAGGAGGAGTCTGAGGGGGAGAAGTCTGTGGTGAAGGAGGAGCCTGAGGGGGAGGAGCCTGGGATGAAGGAGAAGCCTGAGGGGGAGAAGCCTGAGGGGGAGGAGGAGCCTGAGGGGGAGGAGGAGCCTGAGGGGGAGAAGGCTGAGGGGGAGGAGCCTGAGAGGGAGAAGCCTGTGGGGGAGGAGGCTGAGGGGGAGGAGCCTGAGAGGGAGAAGCCTGTGGTGAAGGAGAAGCCTGAGGGGGAGGAGCCTGAGGGGGAGAAGCCTGAGGGGGAGGAGCCTGAGAGGGAGAAGCCTGTGGTGAAGGAGAAGCCTGAGGGGGAGGAGCCTGAGAGGGAGAAGCCTGTGGTGAAGGAGGAGCCTGAGGGGGAGGAGCCTGAGAGGGAGAAGCCTGAGTGGGAGGAGCCTGTGGTGAAGGAGGAGCCTGAGGGGGAGGAGGAGCCTGAGGGTTGGTTTTAAAGACGTTGATTTAGTCCACGCCGTTTTTCCGAAGGCCTCACTTCACGTTTCCAGTGTTACGCAACGACCATCCTCCCCTTTGCCTTTCAGCCTCGGATGTGGTGAGTCTGGGCGGCGGCGGCCTGGTGTACAGGTTGACCCCCGGGCCGCGGGCGGCCTTCAGAGAGGTCGTCTCCATGAAGTTTAAAACCCTGAGGAATTCTGGGAGGCTGCTGCACGCGGAGGGCGCCGGAGGACTCGGCCTCAGCCTGGAGCTGGAGCGAGGGAAGCTGCTGCTGCTGGTGGTCAGACGAGGTACTGCACGCTGCTGACAGACACATGTACTACAATGGAGGACTCAAGAAGTGCATTACCCAAACTACCTTGGAGAGCTGATATCTGTATGAAAAGGTTGTGAGATAACTTTAGATTGTCTCTGTGGTCGGGCTGGGATGGACGACACGCACGCTGTCGCCCGATTGGTCTAAACCGTGGCCCCGCCCCCCGCCGCTGCATCTCCAGTTTAGTTGCGGGTGTGATGGATGGTTCCCGTCCCACCGCGGCACGTGTTGGGGCGGGACCCTGCCGGACGTGATGCATGGGTCTGTGCAGAGGGAGCTGTGTGTGTGTGTGTGTAAATGAAGTGAGACCATAGGTTGCCGTGCTGAATCATCACCATATGGCTCGCCTCTTATCAGGAGCCCCATGTGAACGCTTAAGGGCTCTCATTCGCTACATCCACTCCCCCCTTTCATCTCTCTCTCTACCTCCATCCCTCCCTTCTTTCCTTCACCTTTTCGTTCTACATTTCGCATCTACCGTTTCCTCGTCTTTCCCTCCGTCCATCCCGTTTTTTTGGGTCTCTCGTCGTCTCGGGGTTCTCTTGGACTCTAAGACTCGGCGTTGAGCCGCCTCTGGTTCCTCGTACTTGAGGGCGTGGACACGGAGACGTGTGACGCTCAGCAGCAGCCGGTGTCGTAACAACCAGGAGGTGTGAATCCCCAAAAGCACAACTCCCAGACGGACGGGAGGAGGAGATACAATTAAAAAAAAGGTTTGCTTCACTGAATCAGAAAAACAGTCAAAAAAAGGTCAAACGCAGACAGCCGGAACACACGGGGATTAGGAAATTAGACACAGTTGTCGGTGAGGGAAGAGGAGGAGAGAGGGACCGGATGAAAACAAACATGTAGTTGGATTATTATTCGGACAAATTACATTTTAGATGCAGTTGAGATCTACAACATTCATTTATTACTGTTGTTTGACTTCTCTATATATTGAATATATATATATATATTTATATATTCAATTTATATATATACACATATATATATATATATATATATGTATATATATATATATATATCCATATATATATACATATATTTATATATATACATATATTTATATATATACATATATTTATATATATATATTTATATAAATACATATATTTATAAATATACACATATATATACAATATATATATATTTAATATATATATATATATTTAATATATATTGTGTATATATATTCAACATTTATATATATATATATATGTTTGTGTCTCATACACCCCGTGATGTTTTCTGTGTTCTGGCTTCCTCTCCTCTGCTCTCGGCTGTTTTCTCGGCCCATTTCTTTTCTCCGTTGGACGCTCTTCCTCATTGTTGTCTCTCGTTTGTTTTCCTCCCTCCCGACAAAGGAAAAGTCTTTTTTTAGGTTCCACTCTGTGTGATTCAGGTCATCTCCCGCGTGCACTGACCCGGCGCTCCGTGAACACCTCCAGGTCTGAACCAGGCGAGGCTCACGAGCAACTCGGAGTAACGGGAACAGCAGCGGATACGAAACACTCAGAGAGATGAGCGTGATGGGAGGATAACTCATAGGTCTTTTTTCTTATTTTTTTGGGGTCAGGTTGAAATCCGCCTCCAAATGCACCGCACTCAGAATGTACAGAAAAATATTTGAATTAAACACAGAATGCAAATAAAAAGTCTTTTCATGGTCCTCTGAATGATGTCATATTTAGGGTGGAAAAAAACAAAGACAGGGACACCTGAGTTCTCGGTTTCGACGTGTTTGAAAAGGTGGAATAAGAGCGTGAAGTGGATGTCGTCACCTGAGTGAACACGGGTAATCAGAGACAGTCTCACGCAACACTTCTGTCAACCTTCAACTATCCCTCTCCCCAAAATATGGCTCAACAAAAAGTGGAATTTTCGTCGGGAAAACAGGAAGGAAAGCCCGCCTCTCGCTTGATCCTATTGGCTGCCTTGGGCCTCCTGCTTGATGCTATTGGCTGCCTTGGACCTCTCGCTTGATCCTATTGGCTGGCTTGGACCTCTCGCTTGATCCTATTGGCTGCCTTGGACCTCCTGCTTGATCCTATTGGCTGCCTTGGACCTCCTGCTTGATCCTATTGGCTGCCTTGGACCTCTCTCTTGATCCTATTGGCTGCCTTGGACCTCCTGCTTGATCCTATTGGCTGCCTTGGACCTCCTGCTTGATCCTATTGGCTGCCTTGGACCTCTCGCTTGATCCTATTGGCTGCCTTGGACCTCCTGCTTGATCCTATTGGCTGCCTTGGGCCTCCTGCTTGATCCTATTGGCTGCACAAAAAAAACGTTGATTCCCTTACGATACGTCGCCTTTTAAACGCCGCGCGGCGCATTTCTCTTGCGTTTTTGAGAAGCGCTCTGAGCGAGGGGTTAACGGGGAGTGTAGACACATGGTTTCCATGGTTACACGCTCTTGTGTGTTGACGTGAAGCTCCACCCACACCGCGACAACGCCCACGTGGGAGGAGTCGGTCGCTCTGAGACACGCCAATGCCTTCAGGGACACGCCGGTGCCTTCAGGGAGCATCGGGTTGGGACACGTCCTCATAGCATAGTTTATTATTTATTCATCTATTTCATCATTTCCCTTTGGGAAGTGAACCTATTGATTCCGGGTGACCCGCATACACATCTTGCTCAAGGGCTCTGGCAGCTCACACAGAGGACGATCACCATGCGAGGATCGCTGCTACTTCTTTCAAAAGAAATATAAGACTTGTGTATTTTTTAAATTTTTTATTGACACTGCACGAAAAAAAAGGATGAAATAAATAAATAAAAGGATTTATATTAAAAAACAATAAAGTTATTTATTATTAAGTATTTGTTTGACCCTTAATATCGATTCTTGCTCTTCTCTTCCATTCAATGAAACCCTTGATCATAAAGTCTCTCTCTTTCTCCAACATATCGATCTCCCCGTCTCTCTTCCTCTCTCTCTCTCTCTCTCCGCTATGTTGGGACGTATCATTCTCTCTCTCTCTCTCTGGATATAAATTATAACTTTGTTTACCTCTCATCCGAAGCTGCACACTAATAATCCGTCTGCATTATCAGAAATACATGTGTCCTTCATCGTCAGCCTCCCTCCTCCTCCTCTCTTTGAAGTCATCCCTCTCTCTCTCTCTCTCTCTCTCTCTCTCTCTCTCCCGGCGCTGTCTGGGTTCAGAGATGGACCGGCTGCTTTGGACCGGCTCATCTATCTTTAATGATGTCTCTTCATATTTCTTCTCCTCGTATTCAGGCTGTTGTCTCACATGTGGCCCCCAGGTGTAGGGGTCCCTTCAGAGGGGGGGGGGGTCACTGGGGGTTAAATATTCAAGATGTTATCGGAGCTGTGATTCTCTTGTCTTCCACCAGCTCAGCTGATGGGAAACTATCTTCATGTCACCTGACTGCTGTCCTCCTCCTCCTCCTCCTTCTCCTCTGAGTCCTGGCGTCTCTCTTTCCTCCTTGTCACATAACTTTCTCCTGATCTTTCATATTTCTCCCACACCTTCATCCTCCTCCTTTTGCCCCACACCTTCATCCTCCTCACCTTCATCCTCATCCTTTGCCCCACACCTTCCCTCCTCCTCCCCTCCTTCTTTACTCCTCCTTCCCTATCTTTCCTCCTTGTCACATGACTTTTTCCCGATCTTCCATGTTCCCCTCTTTTCTTCTCGTCCACCTGTCTGGTTTTCTTTCCTGCCACATCTAATTTTCTTTCTCTTCCTCCTCCTCCTATCCGATCCCACCGTGCACCTCCTCCTCCGAGGCCCGGGGTCTCTCTTTCCTCCTTGTCACATCATTTTCTCCTGATCTTCCATATTTCCCCTCCCTTTTTCTTTCCTGCCACGCCTTATTTTCTCCTCCTATCCAAACCCACCCTCCTCCTCCTCCTGCTCCTCCTCCTCCTCCTCCAGGCTCCTCCTCCTCCTCCTCTGAGCCCCGGCGTCTGGCGTCCCTCGGCAACCTGCTGGACGACCAGCAATGGCACCGGTTGGCGGTGGAGCGGCGCGGCGCTCACCTCAACCTCACGGTGGACCGACACACGGAGAGGGTTCAGATCCCCGAGGAGTTCACCCGCTGGGACGTGGAGCAGGTGGGACGACACACACACACACACACACACATCCTCGTTCTCCAACCACCAAATGTTCCAAAATGGCCCCAGAAGGCGGCGTCTTCATATTCCTCCCCTCCCTCCGGACCGTCTCGCCCTCGCAGCTGAGCGTTGGCGTCGGCCCTGGCTTCCGGAAACCCGTCGTCTCCCAGAGGGACTTCCACGGCTGCCTGGAGAACCTGCGCTACGACGGCCTCCACCTGATCCGGCTGGCCAAGGACAAAGACCCGCAGGTCGCCGTCAGGGTAAGACGAGCTCAGCGCGGAACCCCGAGATCGATAGAACCCAAGAGACGAACCCAAGAGCGGCGAGCTCGCCTTCGGTGGCGGCCATGTTTTATTGTGTTTGACGTCACATGCGGGTTTGCTTTTTTTTCTTCTTTTAGATGCATCATCTTCCTGTCGGTCACGTTTTACGGGGCGTCTTCTGGTTTTATTTGTTCCCTGTCGTGTTTCTTGTCTGTTGTGTCTAATTTTTGTGAGATCGAGACAAACAGGTTTCAAACTCACAGGGAGGCTGCAGGTGATTGGACGTCGGGGATCGAGACGCAGGTGGACACAATGAGGGCGGGGCTAGCAAGCAATCACACGGGAGGAAACAATCAGGACCGGGGCAGCCAATCACAGGGACAGGAAGTGCAGGGAAACAGATGACAGAGAGACGTGGGCCTTCAAAATAAGACAAAATAAGACACAGGAACTCCGGATCATGACAGTTGGTAGAAAGTGAGTTTCCCCACTGGGGATTAATAAAGTTCTCTAATAATCTTGATTTCCTCGGCGGTCCCATCTCGGTGGTATTGTCTTCCCCACGTTGTTTTGATGAAGGCTGGAGACGGGGGTCATCTCCCCCCCGATGCCATCAGGACCTTCAGATGAGGCGGCGGGGAAGCGTCCTCCACATGGGGGGGGGGGGGGGGGCGCTGACGTCCTGCTGGAGGATTATAAATTAGTCCAGTGTGTCCCTCTCACCGGCGTAGTGACTGAGCTCCACGCAGAGCGGTCACATGACCTGTGGTCAGAGCGTCATGAGGCCGTGGCGTTCTGACCCGGGGTCAGCGCCGCTCAGAGCACAGAGGTCCAGCTACGGGACGCACTCCGGCTTTATTCTCCCTCTTTGTCTCTCTCACCTCGGCGACTTCGGTTCCCTGATCTAATCCTGAGCGTCGCTGTTATCGTCATGGTAACTAGGGGTCCTCTACCGGGCCGGTGGGACCAGGAGGCCCCGCCGATTAATATTCATGTTTAATGTCGTTTAATCTCTCTTGTCATCATTTATTTCTGTCCCACCTCCTCCCTCCCTCTCTCTCCCTCCCTCCCTCCCTCTCTCTCTCTCTCTCTCTCTCAGTTCACGCTGAGCGTCAGAGCGACAGGGTGTGTGTTTGGGAGCTGCGGAGCGTTGTCTGTGTGTTTCTCTCTTTTCTGTTCTTTCATAAGAATAAGAATTATAAGAATATACACTTTTATTTATCCCCAAGGGGAAATTAGTTCTCTGCATTTAACCCATCCTTAGTTATTAAGGAGCAGTGAGCTGCGGTGAAGCGCCCGGGAAGCAACTGGGGGTTCAGTGCCTTGCTCAAGGACACTTCGACTTGCAACTAATGGGGAGAGCGGGGATCGATAGTTGTGTGTATTTAGTTTATGTGGTTTATTAGTTGGGTTTCACAGTAGTTTAAGTTGTTTGGTGGTTATTTGGGTTTTTCTCTGGGTGTCTTCCCGCTGCCGGTGCCTCACCGGGCTCGGGGCGAGGCGGAAATGTTTGCCCCGATTTCCCCCCCGCTGCTCACGAGGAGACACGGTATGAAGATTGCCGGTGACTCCTCGTGCAGCGTGGAGGAATTGGCTCGGGCAGTCGGGAAGAAAGTCGGGTTCAGCAGCGTGAAGTCCGCCGCCAAGATGAACGGCTCGGTCGTGATCTTCCTGGATCAGGTGGGGAAGGTAAGCCGCGTGGTAGAGGAGGGTCTCTCGGTGGGAGATTTGTTTGTACAGGTGTTTCCGCTGGACCAGCCGTCCACCAGAGTCCTCGTTTCAAACGTCCCTCCGCTCATCTCCGATGAGTTTCTCAGCAGAGAGCTCTCCCGGCACGGAAAGCTGGTCTCCCCGATGAGAGAGATCTCATCGGGGTTCAAGGAGAGCTCGATGAAGCATATCATGAGTTACCGTAGATCGGTTTATATGATACTCAACGACCGGCGCGGAGTTAAACCTGCGCTTCAGCGTCAGAGTAGATGATGTTAATTATAACGTCTCGCGTCTTCATCGGCGATGAAGTGCTTTCGTGCGGGAGGAGGGGCACACGCGAGGGCCTGCTCGGCGGGCGACCCTGCGCCAGCTGGTCCGGGCGGCTCGGGTCCGTCCGGCGTCACGACGCGCTACACCAGCGTGGGGAACAGCAGGAGGCGGCTGCCGCTGCCGCGCTGCGAGGCTCACGGCGGCGGCGTCTCTGAGGAGGCGCCGCGGTGGCGGCGCTGCGGCGGCGCGCCGATTCCAACGGAGAGCGGCGGCGGCGTCACTGCTGCTGCACCGACACACATGTGGTGGGTATGAATGAGGGAGTGAGTGATGGGGTGATGCGGGCAAGGGTGGTGAGGGTGGGGATGAGGGTGGGGATGCTGGACAGGGCAGTGAAAGGCAGGCTGTGGGTGGAGTTGGGAGCGGTGAGAGGAAAGGAAAGAAGGAAAAGCGGACCAAAAATGGAGGGATGTGGGGATCTGCCAAGAGCAGTGGGGTAGAGGCTGGGGTGAGGTGGGAAGTGGGAGGAGGAAAGAAAACAAGAAAAGAAGGAAGAAAAAAAGATTAAAAAAACAAAAAATAATATTGGTGATGGTGGTGGTGGTGATGGTGGCACGGGCTTAGAGGTGGAAGTGGGGAGTGGGGTGGAGAATAATGAGGAAAGTGAGAAAGAGGAGAAAAAGGAAAAAAAAGACGAGGACAGGGGTGGCGAGAAGCCCATTGAGGGGTGGGAGAGGTGGGGGGAGGCGAAGAGGTGGAGGAGGACGGTGCAGGGGAGGAGGGGGCGGAGCAGGTGGAGATGGACGAGGAGGAAGCAGGGGGGCAGAAAGGAGCCTCAAAGAGAAAAAAGAGTGGCCAGAGCGCTGGCAGCGAGGCCAAGGCCAGCAGGGTGGAAGTGAGGAGGAGGAGTCAGGGGGCGGGGCCGGTGGAGGACAGTAGTGACGAGGAGGGGTCAGAGGACAGCGACTCTCCTCTGTTTTTAACAAATAGTCAGACGCAAAAGCTGTACACAGATGATGAGATCAGGCTGTTTCTGCACAAAACAAAAGGGAAAAAAAAAGTAGAGGTCAAGGATCACTTCCTGACCTCGTGGCCTTTGTACACTCGTGCCATTTCCACATGAGGGAAAAAAATTAGACAAACAAGAGGTTTTAGGATCAAAAGTGTTTGCCCAAAGTAAAGGAGTGCATCCAGCAGGGGGAGGTGGAGAGCTCCAATGTGTGTTTTATTTGATTTGTTGGTTTTAAGTTTTATTTGTTTTTTAAACTCTTTTCTTTTAATGAACACATTCAGAGTCGGAGTTTTAAACGTAAATGGAGCGAGGACAGTAAGAAGAGAACATCAATTTATGAATTTAACAAGATGAAGGCCAACGATGTTCTCTTCTTACAAGAGACGCACAGCGACAGCACCAACGAGGCGGACTGGAGGAGGGAGTGGGGAGGGGAAGTCCTCCTGAGCCACAACACCAACCTCAGCGGAGGAGTGGGCTTCCTCTTCTCCAGGGCCTTCAGCCCGCGGTCACTGGAGGTCAAACACATCGTGGAGGGGAGGCTGTTCTTTGTGAAAGCACGGTTCGACCTTTTTAACGTGGTTTTATAAATGTCTATGCTCCAACAACTGGGACAGAGAGGCAGCTGTTTTTATCCAAAGTTAATGATGTTTTAAATGACTGTGCCTCGGAGGATTTTTATTCTTGGGGGGGGATTTTAACTGCACAGAGGATGATTTTAATGACAGAAACCACACAGAGCCACATCCAGCTTCACAGCAGGTGCTGAGGAGGCTGGTCCATTCTCATGGTCTGGTGGACGTGTGGAGAAGGATGCATCCGGACTGCCGACAGTACACATGGTCCCACGTTAGGGAGGGAAGGATCTCCTCAGCCAGGTTAGACCGTATTTATGTTTTTAAGCACCATTTTAATATTTTTAAAATGTGCAGCATTGTTCCGGCTGGTTTTACTGATCACTCTTTGGTTTTATGTCATGTTTTTATTAGGAATTTTTTACCTAGGAGCGCATATTGGCATTTTAATACAGTTTTAACTTTCGATAGGAATTTTAGAGAGGTGTTGGTTTATTTTTGGGGCATTTTTAGGCTGAGGAAGAGTGATTTTAATAATCTTAGGCAGTGGTGGGACCGTGGTAAGGTAGAAATTAAGCTCCTTTGTCAGCAGCACACTTTCAACGTCACTAGAGACGTCACCAGATCTATGAAGGACCTGGAGACTGAGATAGTGGACCTAGAAAGTTTAAGCGAGTCCACAGGAGATCGAGGACATATTGAAGTCCTCAAAAGTAAAAAGGCGGCTCTCGCCGACCTGTTCGAAGTAAAAGTGCAAGGCGCACTGGTCAGGTCGATTCCAGACCATCGCGGAGATGGACACTCCCTCTAGCTTCTTCTTCGGCCTGGAGAAGAGGAGTGGGCAGGGGCGAGTGATCCACTCACTGCTGACGGACGCAGGGCAGTCGGTTGTGGAGCCAAGCCAGATCCGGAAGCGAGCGGTGGGGTTTTACTCCTCCCTTTATGCCACTGAGTATAGGGAGGAGGGAGAGTCGACGGAGGGGCTCTGTGGGGAGCTGCCTCAGGTCTCCGAGGAGACTAATGAGGAGCTCGACAGACCCATAACCCCCCAAGAGCTGAAAGCTGCCCTGCAGGAATGCAGGAGGCGCGCCCGAATCGACGGCCTCCCGCTGAATTTTACAAAAATACTGGGATGTCCTCGGAGGGACATCCTAGACGTCTTCAATGAGAGTCTGGCCTCTGGTTCCATGCCGATGTCCTGCGGAGGGCAGTGCTGACGCTACTGCCAAAAAAAGGAAACCCGCAGGACATCGGTAACTGGCGCCCTGTGTCTCTGCTGTGTGTGGATTATAAGCTTCTGTCCAGGGTCCTGGCCTCCAGGCTGAGGGGAGCTATGGAGCAGGTCCTCCATCGGGACCAGACCTACTGTGTGCCCGGCAGGTCCATGGTGGATAACGTCCACCTCATTCGGGACGTTTTGGAGGTCTCCAGCTCGTTGGGTATGGATATTGGTCTGATTTCTCTAGATCAGGAAAAGGCTTTTGACCGCGTTGAACACGGCTTCCTCTGGAAAGTTCTGGGAGTTTGGGTTCAGTGCTGGTTTCATAGCTAAGATCAAGGTGTTGTACAGTAGTGTTGAGTGTGTGCTGAAGATACACGGCTGGCTGTGTGCTCCTTTTAGAGTGAGTAGAGGTCCGGCAGGGCTGTGCTCTGTCCGGGATGCTCTGCACTCTCCTCAACCCCTCCTCATTAAAATACGCTCTAGCCTACATGGTTTGGTTTTACCTGGTTTTAGTAAAGGAATGATTTTATCGGCATATGCCGGCGACGTTGTTGTTTTATCAAGAATCAAAATGATGTAAACCTTTTAAATCAAATAGTACATGATTTTAGCACGGCATCATCAGCGAGGGTGAACTGGAAGAAAAGCGAAGCCCTCGCTGTGGGGAGTGGCGTGGCCTCCTGGTTCTTCCACAAAAGCTCATATGGAAAAGGACGGTTTTAAATATTTAGGAATATACCTGGAAACCGAGCATGGTCCAGAAGAACTGGGAGGCGTCACAGAGAAGATAGAGGAAACTTTCCAAATGGAAGTGGCTGCTCCCCCAGATGTCTTTTAAGGGTAGAGTACTGGTTTTAAACAATCTTATTGCATCCCAACTGTGGCACAGGTTGACCGTGTTAGACCCTCCTCTGGCTTCTTAGCCAACATACAAAAGAAGATGGTGGATTTCTTTTGGGAGGGTCTACACTGGGTGCCACAGGGGTGCTGTTTTAGCCAGAGAGGAGGGGACAGGGCCTTGTCCACCTGGCCAGCCGGACGGCCACTTTTAGATTACAGTTTGTTCAGAAGTTTTAACGAGTCCGGGGTTTTAGTGTGGCGAGGCGTGGCCAGCTGCATCCTCAGACGTGCTGACAACCTGGGGCTGGATACTGCTCTGTTTTAATAGACTCCAGCATTTTAAAACTAAGTGGGCTGCCTCCTTTTATCAGGGTGTTTTTAAGTCGTGGGCCCTTTTAAGCACGAAGGTGCCCACAGTCTGACTCTCTGTTCTGGTTGTTGAGAGAACCATTAATTTATAATGCACGACTGGACATTAGCAGCAGCGTCACCCTGGACTAACGGGCGCTGCTGCGAACAAAGACCCTTTCCTGCAGCAGTTGGTGGATGCAGTGGGGCCCGGCTGAGCGACCCCGGCCCTGGGCTCCCTGCTGGGGATGCATTCCGACCGGGTGGCGAGGAGGCTCCTGGAGCTGTGGAGGCAGAGGCTGACCGGGTTGGAGAGGAGCCTCCTCAACGACTACAGCCAGCAGAGAGCAGAGCCGGACCCTGCAGACCCCTTCCCAGACATCTCCCTCAGCCCGGGGCTAGGGGACACACCGCCCCTGCTAAGAACGAGCCACCCAGAGAACTGCACACTGAACAAAGCAGACAAGAAGACTTTGTATTTTAACCTCGTGAAGAGCATCAACAGGTCCAGACTGTGCAACAGACCGCCCACTGTGTGGTCAGAGAGACTTGGGCATGGAGGCCCTGGCCCGCTGTGGGGGGTCCTATACAAGCCTCCCCTAAAGAAAGGACCGCTGACCTCCAGTGGCGGATTTTACAGTGCTGTCGCGTCCAACGCTTTTATTTCAGTCATCAATCCCGCTGTCCTGAGCCAGTGCCCCTTCTGTGACCTCCGGGAGACTATTTACCATGTTTTTAACGAGTGTAAGAGACTTTTGAGTTTCTTCGCTCTTTTAACAGTGGTATTGAGTCTTTTAATGTGGTTTTACAGAGAAGGTTTTTATCATGGGAGCTGCCTACAAAAACAGAAAAGAAAAGTGGCAGCTCCTAAATTTTTATCCGTGAAGCAAAATGGCAATTTATTTAACTAGGAAGTCCCGGTGGAAAACAGAGAGGGCAGGAGGCCAAGGCAGTGTGGCTCTGTAACATCAGAGCCAGACTCTGGCTGGAGTTCAGGTTTTACAAACACATTGGAGACCTGGATGCTTTTAAACAACGCTGGTGTTTTAAAGATATTGTTTGTTCTGTGGTAGAGGAGGAGCTGGAGTTTGCACCACTTTTTATTCGGTAAAACATGTTTTCTTTTTAATGTTTTTAATGTTTTGTTTGTTTGCTTTTATTTTAAACAACCTGATTTTTAAAACACTTTATTTGTAGAGAAACGTTGTGATGGCAAAAATGTAAATAAAGTGTTTTTCAAAAATCAAAAAAAATCTCTCTCTCTCTCTCTCTCTCTCTCTCCCTCCCTCTCTCTCTCTCTCTCTCTCTCCCTCTCTCTCTCTCTCCCTCCCTCCCTCCTCTCTCTCTCTCTCTCTCTCCCTCTCTCTCCCTCCCTCCCTCCCTCTCTCTCTCTCTCTCTCTCTCTCTCTCCCTCCTCCCTCTCTCTCTCTCTCTCTCTCTCTCTCTTTCTCTCTTTCTCTCTCCCTCTCTCTCTCTCTCTCTCGCTCCCTCCCTCCCTCCCTCTCTCTCTCAGGGCAATGTGACCTTTTCTTGTGCTGAGTCGGTTTCCGTCGCCGTGATGTTCCCGGGCCCCCGCAGCTTTCTCCCCGGTTGTCGGGGGCGAGGGCGTCGCCGTCGTCGGGGGGCGTGTCCGTCGGGTTCCAGTTCCGGACGTGGAACGAGGCGGGGCTCCTGCTCACCTTCGACCTGCCTCGGGAAGGGGGCGTGGCCTGGCTGTACCTCGGCGAGGCCCGACTGCGGCTGCAGATCCATAAAGCCGGCCGGGCGCTGCTGGAGCTCAGTGCAGGTACAGGTACACCTCCAGACGCAGGTCACATGGACCGCTACCCGAAGGGAGGAAGACAAGATGACCAACGTACTTCCGTGACACCATGTTAGCAAAAGTGACCGACCAGGAAATAGATCCATTGAATCTTGACCGTTAATTTGTAAACTATTAGTATCAGAGGAAGAGTTTTCTTCCTGTAATACATTTACTAAACTGTTTCACTAACTCAAACCCACGAGGCTGTTTCACAAGCCTTAACCTCTCGGCCATCCTGGTGGAAAGTGTGACATCATTATTGATTTTTAAAGAAACAACAACATGAAGACACAGAGAGAGCGTTGAGACAGAGTTGAAGACTTTCACTGTTTGAATCTTCAGTTTCAAGTTCATCCCATTTTGTTAGTTTCTGTAAAACATCTTCATGTTTCTCAAAATGTCAAACTATTCACTTAAAACATACTTTTTACAGAGAAAATAGAGAAAGTCTTCTTTAAAACCTGGATAAAAAAATTGATGCAAAGCTCCTCAACAAAGTAGAATCTCTGATATCACACAAGTCTGATCAAGTTGACGTTACTCCACTATATCAACATCTTGTTAATAACACTAGAGTATCTCTGTATTCTACCAGGAGTGGGGTTTGAACCCACGAGGGCTCACGCCCATTGGGTCTTAAGCCCAACACCTTAACCACTCGGCCATCCTGGTGGAAAGTGTCACATCATTATTGATTTTTAAAGAAACAACAACATGAAGACACAGAGAGAGTGTTGAGACAGAGTTGAAGACTTTCACTGTTTGAATCTTCAGTTTCAAGTTCATCCCATTTTGTTAGTTTCTGTAAAACATCTTCATGTTTCTCAAAATGTCAAACTATTCACTTAAAACATACTTTTTACAGAGAAAATAGAGAAAGTCTTCTTTAAAACCTGGATAAAAAAATTGATGCAAAGTTCCTCAACAACGTAGAATCTCTGATATCACACAAGTCTGATCAAGTTGACATTACTCCACTATATCTACATCTTCTTAATAACACGAGAGTATCTCTGTATTCTACCAGGAGTGGGGATCGAACCCACGAGGGCTCACGCCCATTGGATCTTAAGTCCAACGCCTTAACCTCTCGGCCATCCTGGTGAGATGTTTATAACGAGTATTATAATTTTACATCATATATTTAAAAGAAGACTTGGGCGTGGAATGTGGTTGTCAAACCAACGTCCCTGGCAGAGGCCACTAAAAAAAGGCTCCTTGGTGGCAAGGTGCCAGGGCTGGATAAGGTCCGTCCTGAGATGCTGAAGGCGCTGGTGATTGTTGGGTTGTCTTGGCAGACACGCCTTTTAATGTTGCATAGGGGTTGGGCCACAATGCCACAGTGCCCATGGACTGGCAGACCGGGGTGGTGGTTCCAATTCATCAAAAAGGGGGACCAGAGAGTGTGATCGAACTATCGTGGTATCCCACTACTCATCTTCTGAGGAAACCTTATGCCAGGGTGCTAGAAGTGAACGCTCTGACCGTTTGTTGGATCTCAGATTCAAGACGAGCAATACAGATTTGGTACTGGAACCGCGGACCAGCTCTTACCATTGCAAGACTACTGCAGGTGTCCTGGTTCCACTTTGAATAATGACGGTAATATATCTTAATTACCAGGAGTGGGGATCGAACCCACGAGGGCTGACACCCATTGGATCTTAAGTCCAACGCCTTAACCACTTGGCCATCCTGGTGACATTTCTCTAATCATTATTACAATTTTAAATCAGAAAGTTAAATGAAGACTGCTGAAACTATCGTGGTATGGCACCATTTCGGGTAAAGTTTATGCCAGTTTCAGATTCAAGACAAGTAGTGGGGAGTCTGTCCTGGTCGTGGAACGATGGACCAGCTCTTACCTTTTCAAGTCGCCTAGAGGGCTCCTGGTTCCTTTCTGTATAAAGAACCATGTATCAGATTTACCAGGAGTGGGGTTCGAACCCACGAGGGCTTACACCCATTGGATCTTAAGTCCAACACCTTAACCACTCAGCCATCCTGGTTCATTTTCTCAAATCATTATTACTAATTTACATCAGATATTTAAAAGAACACTGCTCTAACTATCGTCCTATAGCACTTGTCAGCCTTTCGTGTAAAGCTTATGCCAGTTTCAGATTCAAGACTAGCAGTGGGGATCTGTGCCAATCCTGTAACCGTGGACCAGCTCTTACCCTTGCAAGACTACTGCAGGTGTCCTGGTTCCATTCAGTTTAATGCCAGTAATATATAATATTTACCAGGAGTGGGGATCGAACCCACGAGGGCTGACGCCCATTGGATCTTAAGTCCAACGCCTTAACCACTCGGCCATCCTGGTGACATTTGTTAGATCATTATTCCAATTTTACATCATATAATTAAAAGAAAGCTTGGGCGTGGAATGTGGTTGTCAAACAACGTCCCTGGCAGAGGCCACTAAAAAAAGGCTCCTTGGTGGCAAGGTGCCAGGGCTGGATAAGGTCCGTCCTGAGATGCTGAAGGCGCTGGTGATTGTTGGGTTGTCTTGGCAGACACGCCTTTTAATGTTGCATAGGGTTGGGCCACAATGCCACAGTGCCCATGGACTGGCAGACCGGGGTGGTGGTTCCAATTTATCAAAAAGGGGGACCAGAGAGTGTGATGGAACTATCGTGGCATCCCACTACTCATCTTCTGAGGAAACCTTATGCCAGGGTGCTAGAAGTGAACGCTCTGACCGTTTAATGGATCTCAGATTCAAGACGAGCAATACAGATTTGGTACTGGAACCGTGGACCAGCTCTTACCATTGCAAGACTACTGCAGGTGTCCTGGTTCCACTTTTAATAATGACGGTAATATATCTTAATTACCAGGAGTGGGGATCGAACCCACGAGGGCTGACGCCCATTGGGTCTTAAGCCCAACGCCTTAACCTCTCGGCCATCCTGGTGGAAAGTGTGACATCATTATTGATTTTTAAAGTAACAACAACATGAAGACACAGAGAGAGCGTAGAGACAGAGTTGAAGACTTTCACTGTTTGAATCTTCAGTTTCAAGTTCATCACATGTTGTTAGTTTCTGTAAAACATCTTCATGTTTCTCAAAATGTCAAACTATTCACTTAAAACATACTTTTTACAGAGAAAATAGAGAAAGTCTTCTTTAAAACCTGGATCCAAAAATTGCTGCACATCTTCTCAACAAAGTAGAATCTCCTATAAGAGAAACGTCTGATCAAGTTGACATTACTCCACTATATCTACATCTTTTTAATAACACTAGAGTATCTCTGTGTATCTACCAGGAGTGGGGATCAAATCCACAAGGGCTCACGCCCATTGGGTCTTCAGCCCAATGCCTTAACCACTCGGCCATCCTGGTGAAATATTCTGTGTTTTTAACCATATTAAAAGCTGATAACCGATGCTCTCTGGGGAACGGTCCGCTCTAACCGTATTTCTAACAGATATGGAGTGAAGCACATCGCTCTGGAACAAAGTCTCACACATGCAATTATATTAGCGTCTAGTTTACTTTATAATCTGTTGTCTGGTCCATATTATAAGTGCCACTGGGAGATGACTGCAGCCTTTTATGTCAGCAGGAGAAAGAGATAAAGATAATGAGATATTGATTCATTCCCTCAACTCCTAACGAGACACCGACTCACGGGGCCGACGCGGCGTCGCCGGTACGTGTTATGATCAATTACAAAGAGGAAGCAGGAAGCAGGTGTGCTCGGTCGACACCTGCCCCCCCCCCCTCCCCCCGATCGTCTCTGTAAATCCATCTGAATCTACCAACGATGATTTTTGGCCTCATTTGATTTTATCCTTCTCAAGATGTACAATGCCAAGCTGTGGTGCATCACGGTGTGATATATATATATATGTATAAATATATATATATAAACATATATATGTATATATATATTTATGTATATATATACATATATATGTATATATATACATATATATATATATATACACAATTATATATACATATAAATATATATATATGTATATTTATATATATATGTATATATATGTATATATATGTATATATATACATATATATATTTATGTATATATACATTTATATATATATATGTATATATATAAATACAAATATATATATATATATATACTTATATATGTGTATATATACATATATATATATCCAAATATATATATATATATTTATATATATATATACAGGACTGTCTCAGAAAATTAGAATATTGTGATGAAGTTCTTTATTTTCTGTAATGCAATTAAAAAAACAAAAATGTCATGCATTCTGGATTCATTACAAATCAACTGAAATATTGCAAGCCTTTTATTCTGATTTATTGCTGATTATGGCTTACAGTTTAAGAAAACTCAAATATCCTATCTCTAAATATTAGAATATCATGAAAAAGTATACTAGTAGTGTATTAAACAAATCACTTGAATTGTCTAATTAACTCGAAACACCTGCAAGGGTTTCCTGAGCCTTGACAAACACTCAGCTGTTATAAATCTTTTTTTTAACTTGGTCTGAGGAAATGTTAAAATTTTATGAGATAGGATTTTAGAGTTTTCTTAAGCTGTAAGCCATAATCAGCAATATTAAAATAATAAAAGGCTTGCAATATTTCAGTTGATTTGTAATGAATCCAGAATGCATGACATTTTTGTTTTTTTAATTGCATTACAGAAAATAAAGAACTTTATCACAATATTCTAATTTTCTGAGACAGTCCTGTATATATGTGGCATATACTGTATTGTTGAGTGATGCTTGTGTTGATGCAGACGGGTATTTGGGCCCCCAGGTTCGGCCCTGAATGACGGTCAGTGGCACTCGGTGGAGCTGAACTCCAGACGAGGTCGTCTGAGCATCAGCGTGGACGAAGAGGAAGGAGGCGGCGCCCAAGCCGGCCACTCGTTTCCCGTGGCCGTAGAAAGTCACCTCTTCTTCGGGGGTAAGCACGGAGCCGGTGGGACCGCCTCCGTGCAAACTGATCTGATGGCGATAGTTGAATTGTTTATCTTTGACACCGCCGTGGCTCCTCCCTCTCGTCTGACTCTCAGGTTGCCCTGCCGACGACGAGCGGCCGCGGTGCAGGAACCCCTTCAGTGCGTTCCAGGGCTGCATGCGGCTCCTGACTCTGGACCGGCACGTCGTGGACCTGATCCTCGTGCAGCGGCAGCAGCGAGGAACGTTCGGCGACCTGCAGATCGACATGTGTGGCATCATCGACAGGTCGGTCTCCATCGGCTCCGCCTTCATCTGACGCACGGAGACTCATTGCAAAGCGCCCTGGCCTTCGCCGAGCTCTCAAGGAAGCTCGTGGAATAAGCCGACTACCAACTACGCCACTGCCCTGCTGAGACTCCGCCCACTCCTCCTCTCCACCTCCGTCTGCCTGATGGATCGTGGAATATGCCGACTACCAACTATTCATACACTCTGTCATATTCATTGATTGTGTTTTAACTCTAAATCTGTTCTTCTGGTCACATGACGTCTATTGTTCTGTCCATCCTGGAGAGGGATCCTCCTCTGTTCTCTCCTGAAGGTTTCTTCCCTTGTTCCCCGTGAAGGGTTATTTGGGAGTTGTTCCTGATCCGATGGGAGGTCAAAGGTCAGGGATGTCTATGTGTTCAGATTGTAAAGCACTCCGAGACACATTTATAACTTGTGAAAATGGGCTTTACAAATGAACTGAATTGAGTTGAATTTCATGTCGGCACGTTTCACCACCCGAAGTAACGGACGTGCACTCGGTCGGAGGACAACGAGACGTCACAACGCCTCCATATTTCACTGGATTCTGGATCCAGTGACTGAAATACATATTCAAATGTTTCCAGGAGCCGACACGTCACTCTGCAACAAACCTGTTGTTGAAACACTCCGAGCAGGTTTGGGATTTGAACCCCCGAGGTCCGTTGCTTCTCGAGTCATTTTAACGGGCCCCAAAAAAAGCAATCTCGTGAAGATAACGAGGTCTAGAGAAAACAAGTCAATACGTCATTGGATTTTTTTTGGACCCCGTGTCTACACACCGCTGAGATTACCTGATTCAATCCGTGGTAATTACCAGGACTGGGTTTGAATCCACCAGAGGTTTCGCCATTAAAATAATTAACGCAAGTTGGAGAACAATAAGTGTCCAGAAGCCGTTATCTGTCCACTGCATTCATCACATCGGGGTCTTGACCTTCAACCACGTACGTGAGAATGATCGACGACACATTTAAATATGTCCAGTGGAACACGGATTCATGGATCATTCATGGAGGCATTTTATTCCTTTTATTCAGGTCTGATGAGCATCATTGGAACATCATAACATCCAAAATATTTTAGAAATATTATTATTTTTATTATTATATATTTTATTTTACATAAATATTTATATTATTATATATATATATATATATTATTTTACATATTACATTATCATATATATATATTAATATTTTTTTTTTTTCTTTTAAATATATATACGTTTATATTATTTTATATATATAATTTGATATATTATATTAATAAATATATATATATTATATAGTTTATTTTATATATATATATTTATATATATTTATTTATATTGTTTATGTATTCTAGTTATATATATAGATATTATATATCATAACAAAATTTGAAATTTCGAATGTACATGGGAGAGATACATCGCGTGTAGTAGAGGGGCAGAATCTATAATTTTCTCTCCTCCATTGTTATGTTCTCTTCTCTCCATTGTTATTTTCTATTTTCTCCTCCATTGTTATGTTCTCTTCTCTCCATTGTGTTGTCAAACAACATTTCTCTTTGAGAAGCAAACTTTGTGGTTTGTCTTATTGCTGACGGATAGATAAGTTTGTGAAGCGCTTCAGCATTTAACAGAGAGCCCGCAACATCCAGGACACACACACACACACACACACACACACACACACACACACACACACACAGGAAACCATCAAACACACACACAGCAAACCAAAATACACACACACAGGTAAACAACATACACACACAGGAAACCAACATACACACGGGTATTGAACTGACCACATGTCCTTGCTGTAAAAGGAGAATCATCTTGAGTGGTTTTAATGAACCTTGTTCCTGCATTAATTCAGCAGACATCTGATTTCTTACTGAAACAACAACAACAACACATTCTCATAACTTGTACCTCATGCCGTCTCACTGTAATCCCACTGATTAATCAACTTTTGTATTACTTTTTAACGTTTTATAACATATTTACTTTTTTATTCCTTTTTTTACTTTTCATTAGTTTGTACTTTTATATTACTTTTTTACTTTTTATTACTTTTTTACTTTTGTCTTTCTTTTTTACTCTTTGTTACATATTTACTTTTTCATTACTTTTTACATTGTTACTTTTTATTACTTTTTATTCTTTTACTTTTTATGACATTATTTTTTGTTGTTTTTTATTACTTTTTTACTTGTATATCCTTTTTTACCTTTATATTACTTTTTTTACTTTTAATTACTTTTTTACTTGTAATATTTATTCTTTACTTTTTAATCGCGCGATCCAGAGCCCGCGTGGACCCTGAGTTTGTGTGTTTTTAAAGGGTCTGTTTTTATGGGCTCCTCAGGGGCCGAGTGTGAGCGCCGTGTTTCCTGAGTGGCGTTCCAGCGTCCGTGTTTTTAAAAGAGGGCGGCGGTCGTCTGAATTGGACTCGACGGGGAGGGCTGTGCATTGGGGGGAGGTGTTATCTGTGTCATACAATAGTTCAGGGCTGCAACGACGCATCGACAAAATCAATTATTGAAATAGTTGGCATGAATATAGTATAAAGCAGAACTAGTGTTGAGTTGTTCATGGTGGATGAAGGACATGTAACTGTTTTCACGGAGCAAATCAACGGAGAAAAGTCGACGCTTTTACCCAAATAAAGGGAGAGGAAGTGGATTCAGTACAGTCGTCTGGTTTCTCCTCAATATTCCCGCCGTGGTTTTTTGGGGTAAAAACTAAAAATTAAACGCTGTCACATACGTTTACATTCAAAATAAACATTTCTCTTTATTACGCTGTAATGAGTGTCATGGATAGACCCCCACCCCTCACACACACACAAACACACACACACACACACACACACACAGTGAGACGTTGGACCGGAGTAAAGTGGTTGTTGTTCTGTTTTGTGGAGTCGGCTAAGGAAACAATCTGTGCGATACCAACAGTGTTATCTGTGTCAGATGCAACAAGAGAAAGCCGTTTCAGAAGAGACAGGATGAATACAGAAGACAGGTGTAAAGCTCTTGGTGCCCACAAGTCAACTCCTAATCACACAGAGCAAACAACAGAGGCTGAAGTGTAGCGACGTGTTTCCTCAGGCCGAGCCACACTTACAAGGTGCTTCCAGCTGCCTTAAAAACACATTCAGATGGTTTTCATCTGATTGTTTTCATCCTCTGTATTTCTCTTCTCCTCATTGCAGCAAAATGAGGTCCAGGGGGCGACTCTTCCGGTTGTATAGAAGTCTATGCTTCATGTGTTAAAGCTGCATTCAGGATATTGGATGTTGTCTTTGTGATTGGATGTTAAATGCTCTCTCTTTCCCTCTCTCCACCCCCCCTTCCTCTCTCTCTCTCTTCCTTTCTCCCCCCCTTCTGTCTATCTCTCTCCCCCCCCCCCCCCCCCTTAGGTGTTCTCCCAGTCGTTGTGAACATGGCGGCCGCTGCAGTCAGTCCTGGACCGTCTTCCACTGTAACTGCTCTGCGAGCGGCTACAGCGGCGCCACCTGCCACAGCTGTGAGTCACACACACACACACACACACACAGTGTCTATCGTGACCACAGGGCCAAACCATTAGAGCGCTGTCAGCCACCAGCCCCCCCCCCCCCCCCCAGTAAACAGTCAGCAGTCTGTGGAGCAGGAGATTGGCAAAAGTGGAAGAAAGGCAAATAATGAAATCCCATTTCCACACATTTACTATTATATTTATTCAAATTTCCGTAACAGGAGGAACTAATATAAAAGAAAATCGACAAATTTGTAAAATAACAACAACAATAACATTAATTTATTGCCAGTTCATTCGTGTCGAGGATATTGTCGAAGGTTGGATACAAAGGGGATGGTTAAGACCAAACAATTCTCTCCCCAATGAGGAAGAAAGAGAAAACATGAGGAAAAGCATAGACAAAGATGTAGAAGATGCAAAAGACAGATATAACAAGATAAAAAAGGGTGAGTGTATGACTTCAACCCGTAGAAAGGCTAAAGTAGAAATAACAGAGGCTGAAGAAGAGGAGCAGGTCAAACAATGGGCCCTCGAGGAACTGGAACATAAAATAAAATCAATGAGAGACGACAGGGTAGAGAAAGCTCAGCAGCAGGACAACAGCTTATACCCACACCTAAAAACCAGAGAAAAGATAGACAGTCAGCAGAAACCAGATAGTGACGTAAACAACAGTGACGAAACTAGTTCAGCGGAGGGAGACAGTGAGCCAGAAGAGCAGGATGACCGCTCTGGAGCAGGTGACTCACCACTAGATAATGCCATCAGCTGCAATGTGTGCGGCAGACTTGAACTCTCCCCTCCCACTGACACCTCCCCCCTCAGAACCAGATCAGGTCACCAGTATGAAAGAAGACGCTCACAGGGCGCACCTGTATGGAGGGACCCCATTTTTTCTGACCTTTCACCTGTCACACAACTCCCATTGGTGCAAGCCCCCGGACACGCCGCTGGGGTCATGGATTATGTTCCATACTCACCCGTAGACACAACAGCGGTACTGGCGACATTACCCCCCCTGATAAACGGGGCTGATGAGTGGATCGCAGCACTTAAGGTGACCACTACTGGAACAGATTTGGCTCTAGGCGACTTTCGCCGCTTTTTGGCAGGATGTGTGGGTACAGCGGCCGCACAAACAATTTGGGATAAGATAGGGGTTACAGAGAAACACCCGCATAACATAAGTCAGAATAGATTCCAAGAAGCACTCTACGAAGCATTACGAGGAAAATACCCCAGTAAACACACAACTACCGCAGTCGAGGATTTTTCCTGGAACACAAAAGAGTCCCCAGCTGCATTCATGGCGAGGAGTGAAGCTATATGGAGAAAGGCATTTGGAGAGGAACATACACAAACACCCCCAACCAGAAAAATTTATCGAGCCATGGTCATAAGGGACTGCCAGACACGGTGCAGGCTCAGCTAAAGAATGTAGTGGGACTAAAAAATTCGTCCCATGAAGTGTGGACTGATAATATAATGCACTTCCTAGAAAACGTAGCTCCAGAGGTCCCAGAGCCTACTAATGCAGAAGCTCTAAAGTTAGAGCTACTGAGACTACAGATTCAGAATGAAAAGAAAATCGCAGCAGATAATTCCAAAACAGCCAAAGATGACCAGGACGGCAAAGTAAAATTCAAAACAAAGTGGATTTAATTAAGTGTGGTAGAACAAAAGTCTCAAAGACACAAAACATTTAACGTGCAGCACGGGCCTGGATGAAGTCAGCTCAAAGCATCGTTCGATAACAGACTGGAGTTCTCCAGGAGAACATGGCTCTTTATATCTTTAAGAGCAGCGTGATTAGATAATATAGATGGAGACGTCACTCGGTTTAATCTTTGTCCGTCTCATCGTTGGAGCTCAGGGTGGTGCCACCCTCTGGGCTCACGACAGCAGCACTGGTTGGTTAAAACAGATGGAGGTGTTCCTGGTTTAGACTTTGAACACCTTCTGATGGAGCTCAGGGTGGTCCCACCCTCTTGGCTCACGATCTTCTCGCCATCATCATAATCAGTGTGTGTGTATGTTGTTCTCCATCTAAAGCAGGAGCTGTGCAGTTTCTTTAATATAATAGAAACTAAAAAGGCATTAAAACTATCTGTTGCTTACATAAACAAGTTCTTTGACGGTGACAGGTACGGCTCTTATTTAAATCTCAATTCTACGACTGAGCGGTCAGGGTGAGGTCAGAGCCAAGGGTTGCACAGAGTTCCTGATTATCTTCCCTGTGTGGATGTGTCATCTTCTGGCCGAGGTCCAGAAGTGTTTGTACCTACAGTATCTGTGCTTCTTATCCAGCAGTGACAGTATGTTCCAAAACATGTGGGTGAGCATGAGTATGAGCTGTTCTCTCTGGTCAGAGCCCGAATGCCATAGGAGGACACACGGTTTGGTGCTTCGGGGCCTTAATGCAAAGTGAGGGACATGGGGTACTATGTATGCATTTTTATATTCTTAACAATATTGAAGAGAGTTCTCAAGAAAAGAGGCTCAGTTATAGTTTTATATATATATATATATATATTTATATATATAAAAATATATATAAATATATAAATATGTTTATATAAATATATTTATATATAAATATATTAATATATATAAATACATATATATATATATATATATGAATGACGCTGTTTTAAATAGTGAATATAAACATTAAAGATCAGCGGTGAGGTTTATAGCTTCTGAGCCGATTCCCTCGAGTCCCTCAAACCAAAGGAGAAAGGACGAGAGTTTCCCTTCACGCTTCACCCCCCCCCCCCCCCCCCCCCAGGGAACCTTGAGATATGGATTGACTAGAAAGGTTTGAGTCTTTGACTGCAGAAGAAGCTCTGGTGTGTGTGTGTGTGTGTGTGTGTGTGTGTGTGTGTGTGTGTGTGTGTGTGTGTGTGTGTGTGTGTGTGAGTGTGTTTGTGTGTGTGTGTTTGAGAGAGGAAGAGGAAGAGGCTGATGAAGGCCTCCGGTGTTTGGGTCTCTGTCCTCTCCGGCTGGATGAATCGTTACTTTACTGAAGATGATCGTCTCCTCCCTCGTCACGGGAGAGTGATACACACTCCTGCGGTGTGTGTGTGTGTTCCTCCCCTGGCGGCGCCCGTGTGGGTGATTCACGTTGAGCTGATGTCGCCCCACCCCCAGCGGAGTACGAGCGGTCCTGTGAGGCGTTCAAACACAACGGCAACACGTCGGGACATTTCTACATCGACGTGGATGGCAGCGGACCAATCAGACGGCAGCTGGTCTACTGCAACATGACAGGTGACACACACACACACACACACACACACACACTCACACACACACACACTGCCCCTCATGCTCGTATCATCACTTCATGTTTCTATGATTTTAATTTACGTAATTGTAAACGATGTTGTCGTTGTGACCAGAGCCTTTCAACAAGGCTCCCTCTCTCCCTCTCTCTCTCTCACTCTCTCTCTCCCTCTCTCTCTCCCTCTCTCTCTCTCCCTCTCTCTCTCCCTCTCTCTCTCTCACATTATTCTCCCCGTTAAATATGTATTGGTAGTTTATAGAGTTTCTTATCATAATGAAAGAGAACATTGTTCATTTAATTTTCTCAAACCTTTAATCATAAAGTACATCGTGCATCATAGTAACGTCTCTCTCTCTCTCTCTCTCTCTCTCTCTCTGCCTCTCTCTCTCTTCCTCTCTCTCTCTCTCTCTCTCTCCTCTCTCTCTCTCTCTCTCTCTCTCTCTCTCTCTCTCTCTGTCTCTCAGTTCACGCTGAGCGTCAGAGCGACAGGGTGTGTGTTTGGGAGCTGCGGAGCGTTGTCTGTGTGTTTCTCTCTTTTCTGTTCTTTCATAGTTGTGTGTATTTAGTTTATGTGGTTTATTAGTTGGGTTTCACAGTAGTTTAATTTGTTTGGTGATTAGTTGGGCTTTTCTCTGGGTGTCTTCCCGCTGCCGGTGCCTCACCGGGCTCGGGGCGAGGCGGAAATGTTTGCCCCGATTCCCCCCCCGCTGCTCACGAGGAGACACGGGATGAAGATCTCCGGTGACTCCTCGTGCAGCGTGGAGGAATTGGCTCGGGCAGTCGGGAAGAAAGTCGGGTTCAGCAACGTGAAGTCCGCCGCCAAGATGAACGGCTCGGTCGTGATCTTCCTGGATCAGGTGGGGAAGGTAAGCCGCGTGGTAGAGGAGGGTCTCTCGGTGGGAGATTTGTTTGTACAGGTGTTTCCGCTGGACCAGCCGTCCACCAGAGTCCTCGTTTCAAACGTCCCTCCGCTCATCTCCGATGAGTTTCTCAGCAGAGAGCTCTCCCGGCACGGAAAGCTGGTCTCCCCGATGAGAGAGATCTCATCGGGGTTCAAGGAGAGCTCGATGAAGCATATCATGAGTTACCGTAGATCGGTTTATATGATACTCAACGACCGGGCGGAGTTAAACCTGCGCTTCAGCGTCAGAGTAGATGATGTTAATTATAACGTCTACGCGTCTTCATCGGCGATGAAGTGCTTTCATTGCGGGAGGAGGGGCACACCGCGAGGCCTGCTCGAAGCGAGGCGACCCTGCGCCAGCTGGTCCGGGCGGCTCGGGTCCGTCCGGCGCGTCACGACGTGCTACACCAGCGTGGGGAACAGCAGGTGAGGCGGCTGCCGCTGCCGCGGCTGCGGGGCTCGCGGCGGCGTCTCTGAGAGGAGGCGCGCGCGGCGGCTGGCGCTGCGGCGGTGCCGCCGATTCCAACGGAGAGCGGCGGCGTCACTGCTGCTGCACCCGACACACATGTGGTGGGTATGAATGAGGAGTGAGTGATGGGGGTGATGCGGGCAAGGGTGGTGAGGGTGGGGATGAGGGTGGGGATGCTGGACAGGGCAGTGAAAGGCAGGCTGTGGGTGGAGTCGGGAGCGGTGAGAGGAAAGGAAAGAAGGAAAAGTGGACCAAAAATGGAGGGATGTGGGGATCTGCCAAGAGCAGTGGGGTAGAGGCTGGGGTGAGGTGGGAAGTGGGGAGGAGGAAGAAAACAAGAAAAAGAAGGGGAAAAAACAAAAAAAGATTAAAAAAACAAAAAATAATATTGGTGATGGTGGTGGTGGTGATGGTGGCACGGGCTTAGAGGTGGAAGTGGGGAGTGGGGTGGAGAATAATGAGGAAAGTGAGAAAGAGGAGGAAAAGGAAAAAAAAGACGAGGACAGGGGTGGCGAGAAGCCCATTGAGGGGGTAGGACAGGTGGGGGGAGGCGAAGAGGTGGAGGAGGACGGTGCAGGGGAGGAGGGGGCGGAGCAGGTGGAGATGGACGAGGAGGAAGCAGGAGAGCAGAAAGGAGCCTCAAAGAGGAAGAAGAGTGGCGAGAGCGCCGGCAGCGAGGCCAAGGCCAGCAGGGTGGAAGTGAGGAGGAGGAGTCAGGGGGCGGGGCCGGTGGAGGACAGTAGTGACGAGGAGGGGTCAGAGGACAGCGACTCTCCTCTGTTTTTAACAAGTAGTCAAACGCAAAAGCTGTACACTGCTGATGAGATAAGTCTGTTTCTGCACAAAACAAAAGGGAAAAAGAAAGTAGAGGTCAAGGATCACTTCCCTGACCTCGTGGCCTTTGTACACTCGTGCCATTTCCACATGAGGGGAAAAAAATTAGACAGACAAGAGGTTTTTAGGATCAAAAAGTTTTTACCCAAAGTGAAGGAGTGCATCCAGCAGGGGGAGGTGGAGAGCTCCAATGTGTGTTTTATTTGATTTGTTGGTTTTAAGTTTTATTTGTTTTTTAAACTCTTTTCTTTTAATGAACACATTCAGAGTCGGAGTTTTAAACGTAAATGGAGCGAGGGACAGTAAGAAGAGAACATCAATTTATGAATTTAACAAGATGAAGGCCAACGATGTTCTCTTCTTACAAGAGACGCACAGCGACAGCACCAACGAGGCGGACTGGAGGAGGGAGTGGGGGGGGAAGTCCTTCTGAGCCACAACACCAACCTCAGCGGAGGAGTGGGCTTCCTCTTCTCCAGGGCCTTCAGCCCGCAGTCACTGGAGGTCAAACACATCGTGGAGGGGAGGCTGTTCTTTGTGAAAGCACGGTTCGACCTTTTTAACGTGGTTTTTATAAATATCTATGCTCCAACAACTGGGACAGAGAGGCAGCTGTTTTTATCCAAACTTAATGATGTTTTAAATGACTGTGCCTCGGAGGATTTTTTATTCTTGGGAGGGGATTTTAACTGCACAGAGGATGATTTTAATGACAGAAACCACACAGAGCCACATCCAGCTTCACAGCAGGTGCTGAGGAGGCTGGTCCATTCTCACGGCCTGGTGGACGTGTGGAGAAGGATGCATCCGGACTGCCGACAGTACACATGGTCCCACGTTAGGGAGGGAAGGATCTCCTCAGCCAGGTTAGACCGTATTTATGTTTTAAGCACCATTTTAATATTTTAAAATGTGCAGCATTGTTCGCTGGTTTTACTGATCACTCTTTGGTTTTATGTCATGTTTTATTAGGAATTTTTACCCAGGAGCGCATATTGGCATTTTAATACAGTTTTAACTTTCGATAGGAATTTTAGAGAGGTGTTGTTTTATTTTGGGGCAGTTTTAGGCTGAGGAAGAGTGATTTTAATAATCTTAGGCAGTGGTGGGACCGTGGTAAGGTGGAAATTAAGCTCCTTTGTCAGCAGCACACTTTCAACGTCACTAGAGACGTCACCAGATCTATGAAGGACCTGGAGACTGAGATAGTGGACCTAGAAAGTTTAAGCGAGTCCACAGGAGATCGAGGACATATTGAAGTCCTCTGAAGTAAAAAGGCGGCTCTCGCCGACCTGTTCGAAGTAAAGTGCAAGGCGCACTGGTCAGGTCCCGATTCCAGACCATCGCGGAGATGGACACTCCTCTAGCTTCTTCTTCGGCCTGGAGAAGAGGAGTGGGCAGGGGCGAGTGATCCACTCACTGCTGACGGACGCAGGGCAGTCGGTTGTGGAGCCAAGCCAGATCCGGAAGCGAGCGGTGGGGTTTACTCCTCCCTTTATGCCACTGAGTATAGGGAGGAGCGAGAGTCGGCGGAGGGGCTCTGTGGGGAGCTGCCTCAGGTCTCCGAGGAGACTAATGAGGAGCTCGACAGACCCATAACCCCCCAAGAGCTGAAAGCTGCCCTGCAGGAATGCAGGAGGCGCGCCCCCGGAATCGACGGCCTCCCCGCTGAATTCTACAAGAAATACTGGGATGTCCTCGGAAGGGACATCCTAGACGTCTTCAATGAGAGTCTGGCCTCTGGTTCCATGCCGATGTCCTGCGGAGGCAGTGCTGACGCTACTGCCAAAAGGAAACCCGCAGGACATCGGTAACTGGCGCCCTGTGTCTCTGCTGTGTGTGGATTACAAGCTTCTGTCCAGGGTCCTGGCCTCCAGGCTGAGGGGAGCTATGGAGCAGGTCCTCCATCGGGACCAGACCTACTGTGTGCCCGGCAGGTCCATGGTGGACAACGTCCACCTCATTCGGGACGTTTTGGAGGTCTCCAGCTCGTTGGGTATGGATACTGGTCTGATTTCTCTAGATCAGGAAAGGCTTTTGACCGCGTTGAACACGGCTTCCTCTGGAAAGTTCTGGGGAAGTTTGGGTTCAGCGCTGGTTTCATAGCTAAGATCAAGGTGTTGTACAGTAATGTTGAGAGTGTGCTGAAGATAAACGGCAGGCTGTGTGCTCCTTTTAGAGTGAGTAGAGGGGTCCGGCAGGGCTGTGCTCTGTCCGGGATGCTCTACGCACTCTCCCTCGAGCCCCTCCTCATTAAAATACGCTCTAGCCTACATGGTTTGGTTTTACCTGGTTTTAGTAAAGGAATGATTTTATCGCCATATGCCGACGACGTTGTTGTTTTTATCAAGAATCAAAATGATGTAAACCTTTTAAATCAAATAGTACATGATTTTAGCACGGCATCATCAGCGAGGGTGAACTGGAAGAAAAGCGAAGCCCTCGCTGTGGGGGAGTGGCGTGGCGGCCTCTCGGTTCTTCCACAAAAGCTCATATGGAAAAAGGACGGTTTTAAATATTTAGGAATATACCTGGGGAAACCGAGCATGGTCCAGAAGAACTGGGAGGGCGTCACAGAGAAGATAGAGGGGAAACTTTCCAAGTGGAAGTGGCTGCTCCCCAGATGTCTTTTAAAGGTAGAGTACTGGTTTTAAACAATCTTATTGCATCCCAACTGTGGCACAGGTTGACCGTGTTAGACCCTCCCTCTGGCTTCTTAGCTAACATACAAAAGAAGATGGTGGATTTCTTTTGGGAGGGTCTACACTGGGTGCCACAGGGGTGCTGTTTTAGCCAGAGAGGAGGGGACAGGGCCTTGTCCACCTGGCCAGCCGGACGGCCACTTTTAGATTACAGTTTGTTCAGAAGTTTTAACGAGTCCGGGGTTTTAGTGTGGCGAGACGTGGCCAGCTGCATCCTCAGACGTGCTGACAACCTGGGGCTGGATACTGCTCTGTTTTAATAGACTCCAGCATTTTAAAACTAAGTGGGCTGCCTCCTTTTATCAGGGTGTTTTTAAGTCGTGGGCCCTTTTAAGCACGAAAGGTGCCCACAGTCTGACTCTCTGTTCTGGTTGTTGAGAGAATCATTAATTTATAATGCTCTACTGTACATTAGCAGCAGCTTCACCCTGGACTAACGGCGCTGCTGCGAACAAAGACCCTTTCCTGCAGCAGTTGGTGGATGCAGTGGGGCCGACGCTGAGCGACCCCCGGCCCTGGGCTCCTGCTGGGGATGCATTCCGACCGGGTGGCGAGGAGGCTCCTGGAGCTGTGGAGGCAGAGGCTGACCGGGTTGGAGAGGAGCCTCCTCAACGACTACAGCCAGCAGAGAGCAGAGCCGGACCCTGCAGACCCCTTCCCAAACATCTCCCTCAGCCCGGGGCTGGGGACTCACCGCCCCTGCTAAGAACGAGCCACCCAGAAAACTGCACACTGAACAAAGCAGACAAGAAGACTTTGTATTTTAACCTCGTGAAGAGCATCAACAGGTCCAGACTGTGCAACAGACCGCCCACTGTGTGGTCAGAGAGACTTGGGCATGGAGGCCCTGGCCCGCAGTGGGGGGTCCTATACAAGCCTCCCTAAGGAAAGGACCGCTGACCTCCAGTGGCGGATTTTACACGGTGCTGTCGCGTCCAACGCTTTTATTTCGGTAATCAATCCCGCTGTCCTGAGCCAGTGCCCCTTCTGTGACCTCCGGGAGACTATTTACCATGTTTTTAACGAGTGTAAGAGACTTTTGAGTTTCTTCGCTCTTTTAACAGTGGTTTTTAGTCTTTTTAATGTGGTTTTTACAGAAGGTTTTTATCATGGGAGCTGCCTACAAAAAAACAGAAAAAGAAAAGTGGCAGCTCCTAAATTTTTTATCCGGTGAAGCAAAAATGGCAATTTATTTAACTAGGAAGTCCCGGGTGGAAAACAGAGAGGGGCAGGAGGCCAAGGCAGTGTGGCTCTGTAACATCAGAGCCAGACTCTGGCTGGAGTTCAGGTTTTACAAGCACATTGGAGACCTGGATGCTTTTAAACAACGCTGGTGTTTTAAAGATATTGTTTGTTCTGTGGTAGAGGAGGAGCTGGAGTTTGCACCACTTTTTATTCGGTAAAACATGTTTTTCTTTTTTAATGTTTTTAATGTTTTGTTTGTTTGCTTTTATTTTAAATAACCTGATTTTTAAAACACTTTATTTGTAGAAAAACTTTGTGATGGAAAAAATGTAAATAAAGTGTTTTTCAAAAATCAAATCTCTCTCTCTCACTCTCTCTCTCCCTCTCTCTCTCTCCCTCTCTCTCTCTCACATTATTCTCCCCGTTAAATATGTATTGGTAGTTTATAGAGTTTCTTATCATAATGAAAGAGAACATTGTTCATTTAATTTTCTCAAACCTTTAATCATAAAGTACATCGTGCATCATAGTAACGTCTCTCTCTCTCTCTCTCTCTCTCTGCCTCTCTCTCTCTCTCTCCCTCTCTCTCTGCCTCTCTCTCCCTCTGCAGAGGAGAACACCTGGACGGTGATCCAGCACAACAACACGGAGCGGACCAGAGTCCCTCCCCCGCCTCCGGGTGTCGAGCAGCACTCGGTCCACTTTGACTACTCCACGGGGGAGGAGCAGCTGTCGGCCGCCATCAGCCAATCAGAGCACTGCGAACAGGAGCTGTCCTACCACTGCAGGAAGTCCCGCCTCCTCAACACGCCAGGTAAGGGCATGTCGAACACAAACGAAGCCGCTTGAGAAAAACTCCCTGTGGCTCTTCACGTCGACCTTGTGTGTGTGTGTGTGTGTGTGTGTGTGTGTGTGTGTGTGTATCAGAGGGCTCTCCCTTCAGCTGGTGGCTCGGTGGTGCCGGTGCCGGCGGCGTGCAGACGTACTGGGGCGGCGCCCAGCCCGGCAGCCGGCAGTGCGCCTGCGGCCTGCGCGGCGACTGCGTGGAGCCGCATCACTACTGCAACTGCGACGCCGACCGCGAGGAGTGGTGCTCGACTTTTATTAGTTTGTTTGTTTGTTTACGGGTCTTTTCAGGGATGTCCTGCTGTTGTGAATGTCCACGTCTCAGTTTGAGGATCTGCCATCAGCTCACCGCCATTTACAGGGAAAAAACAGCGGGAGATAAACCGAGAGAAAAAGTGTTGTTTTATAATTTAAAGACAATTTAGTCAAAAGCAACTCTCTTTCATTTCCTCCGTCTTGTTCGGTAACCGTGACGATGTGACGACGCCTGGCTGTGGTGGTAATGTGAATTATTTCAATAAAGCAATTTATTCAGTAGCTCATACAAAAAAAGTAACAGATACAATGGGGTCGTGCGTACATTAATATATAACGACATTTTTAATTGATTCATTCATTATTTCATTTGTTATGTCGTGTTTAAAAAAAAATGGTTTAGAAAAAGTTTTTTTGCAATGAGACTCATTTCAATGTTTTTCTTTCATTTTGGGTTCAGTTCACATCCCGCCTCACTTCCTGCCTCACTTCCTGCCTCACTTCCTGCCTCGCCTGGCCTCACTTCCCTTCTCCCAATCCTTCTCACTTCCCGCCTCACTTCCCACCTCACTTTCCCTCTCACTTTTCGCCTCACTTCCCTTCTCACTTCCCGCCTCACTTCCTGCCTCACTTCCCGCCTCACTTCCCGCTTCACTTCCCTTCTGACTTCCCTTCTCACGTCCCTTCTCACTTCCCTCCTCACTTCCCTTCTCACTTCCCTTCTCACTTCCATCCTCACTTCCCTTCTCACTTCCCTCCTCACTTCCCGCTTCACTTCCCATCTCACTTCCCTCTTCACTTCCCTTCTCACTTCCCGCCTCACTTCCTTTCCCAGCCCAGGCCTGTTTTTGCAGCTCTATCTTTACAGAGCGGAGCTGCCGCTCTTCAATATTTCATCGTGCTCACAAAGTGCCGTGTACACTCTCCTCGCTCTCAGTCCTTCCAGCCCCCGATGTATTTTTAACCCCCCACACACACACACACACACGTATCTTGAGTCTCGTGAAGCTGCGTTTGGGCGTGGCTGGAGGCGTCTTGTTTTGAGAGTAGCGGTTCTGGTAACTGCCGGTGGACGATGTTGACTCAGGATCCATGAATAATGAATAAATAAGTCCTCGCTGCATTGTTTACATCTAGTTACCACGTGGTAAAACAAACAACAACCCCACTAGCATAGTGTGTGTTACCATGACTCCTCCAGAGCAGAGCGTTTTATTCCTCTTTTTTTGCTCACGTCTTTTTCCTCCTGCAGGGCCGAAGACTCGGGCCTGCTCACCCACGGGGAGAACCTCCCGGTCAGGTCTCTGGTGCTGGGGGACGTCCGGAGGGCGGAGTCAGAGGCCGCCTACAGGGTGGGGCCGCTGCGTTGTCACGGAGACAGTGAGTCCAACCCAGTTCCTCACGGGGCCTGTTGTCACAGAAACCTTCCTGTTAGGAAAATTAAGTTGTATTATTCTGTCAAACATCCCATAATAAGTCCTCACACAACAAACTAGTGACACTCTAATGCAGTTCTTAGTTGAGACCCAGAAATCACATGATAGATTGTTTCTCTAATCCATTTAACACGTTGAAGTTCTTCTGTATTTACACACAGAAAAGGTGCATCCGGAACCGAACATGGTTCTTCAGAGCGAAACCGTAGAGGCACCATATCTGGTTCCTCAAAGAACCTTTCAAACCAAAGAGTTCTTTAAAGAACCTATACAAGTGTCTCAAAGAACCTTCAGCAAATTGTTCTTTAAGGCACCATTTCTGGTTCTTTAAAGAACCTTTCAAACCAGGGTTCTTTAAAGAACCATTTCCTTAAAGAGTTCTTCAAAGAACCTATAAAAGGGTCTCAAAGAACCTTAAAAACATGGTTCTTTAAGGCACCATTTTTGGTTCCAGAGATAACCTTAAAAACAAGGTTCTTTAAGGAACCATTTCTGGTTCTTTAATGAACCATTTCCTTAAATGGTTCTTCAAAGAACCTATAAAGGTGTCTCAAAGAACCTTAAAAACATGGTTCTTTCAGGCACCATTTATGGTTCTTTAAGTCACCATTTTTGGTTCCAGAGATAACCTTAAAACATGGTTCTTTAAGGAACCATTTATGGTTCTTTAAGGCACCATTTCCTCAAAGTGTTCTTGAAAGAACCTATAAAAGTGTCTCAAATGAAAGAGCGGTTCTCCAGTAGGTGATCTTTCTTGGTAGAACCACAAAGCCTTTAAAGAACCGTTTCAGAACCATTATGTTTGTGTGTGGTGAAAGCAAGAGGATATAAACCCCTGAGAGTTGTTTGGATTGTATTTGATGACAGCTGTCACCGGGCAACATTACAACTCTTTCCTTTCAAAACATTTAGTAATTGCAGTTTTTAACGACCTCATTAAATAGACACACGTACAGCCAGAGTTACCCTACAATGGAATTAACTAATTAACTATCACAGTTTTGTTAATGAGTTCCTCGATGTGATTGAAGTGACGCGTCGCCGTGCGTCCTCTCAGAGAACTTGTGGAACGCGGCATCCTTCGACACGGAGACGTCGTACCTCCACTTCCCCACCTTCCACGGGGAGCTGAGCGCCGACATCTCCTTCCTGTTCAAGACCACGGCGCCCTCGGGCGTCTTCCTGGAGAACCTGGGCATCGAAGACTTCATCCGCATCGAGCTGAGCTGTGAGTGTCGGAGCAGGAGGTTCACGAGAGTGTGTGTGTGTGTGTATAATAATGTATAATTGTATTTTTAGCTAGTTTTTTGCACTTCACAAAGACAATGCGTTTCTCTAAGTGTGTTACAGTAGAGGATGAAAACATCTCCCCTGATGTATCACTCTGATTATTATTTTATTGACGGTTTTCTGCTGTGTCTTCGTTTTTTTGCGATCGACTTCCTTCCCCCACAGAACGCAGCACGTCGGCTGTACATAAATACATGAAGAAATACAGAAATGTAGAAATAGATTTATTTAATGATATCCTGTTATTTATACCTTTTTTGTAAAGCATTTATTTATTCCTGTGTTTATATATTGATTATTACATTTATTTAAACATTTATTCATTTATTCTCGTATTTATTTATTTCAGCATTTATTTATTTATTCCTGTATTTATTTATAAATTTATTTAAACATTTATTTAATTATTTTATTTAATTTATTCCTGTATTTATATATTGATTGATACATATATTTAAACATGTATTCATTTATTCCTGTATTTTTTTTTTTTAAATTGTTTTACTCCTGTATTTATTCATTTATTTTATTTAATTTATTCCTGGATTTATTTATTTATAGATTTATTCATACATTTATTTAATTATTTAATTGTATTTATTTAATTATTTATTCATGCATTTATTTATGACATTTGATGTCCTCCATATAATTTAGCGGCGCTGTTTAGGAATGTAAAAGAGTTACACAACGTAAAAGTACGGACGCTCGTGTTTGTTTTCTGTTTGACTTTCGGCCTCATCGGTCTCAGCGCCGGTGAGTTCGAGCTCGTAGATAACGAGCGCCGGCCCTCACGGGACCACGATTCACAAACAAATTAAATGAATCCAAGGTGAAAGCCATAAAAATGAATTTAAATCTGTTGCAGAGCTGTTTTTTAATTTATTTATTAAGCCCTCTTGTTTTTTAATTTGACAGTTGCTTTACGATCTCTCTGGGTCGCTTCAGCCGTGACCCACCGTTAAAGTTCCTGCCGATTTATTATTGCGTAATGCCCGCGTTTAGGGGGCCGTAGTGTGTCGTTTAGATTATTACAGTAATAACCAACAGGCTGTTATTTAGCTTCTGTGGTGCCGTGGAAATGTGTCAGGGTGTGAGGCGTATGTTTACCGCCGGCTGTATATTGTGTAATTTAAATTATAGCTGTATTACCCAACAAGGTGTCCTTGTGTTTATACGGTTATGACTGCGGTGCCGTTTTATGGGCAGCAGATGTCTGCGTCATTCACAAACAGCTTGTGTGGACGCCTCCAATCAGTTGTTACCGTCATCCATGAGTTCGTTCACCTCGTTTTGCCTTCCTAGTTTGGTTCGGATTGCTTTTTTTTACTCTGGAGGAAGTTGTTTTAGGAATTGGATTCAAAGGGACATACACACGGAATCTAATAATACAGGGACCCCCTCTCCTCGGGGGAAATCACAGTCGCCGTGGTCGTTTCCGGCTCTGAGCGCCGCTGCTCTGCTGCCGGTTTAACGCGGATCGCTTCGCAACTTGGAGGCTGAGAACAAATCCTGTGAGGAGTTCCTGCAGGAGGCTGAGCTGCCGTTTCATCCGGCGCCGCCCAGTAACTCGTCCTCGGCTTCCACCGGCACGGCGTGAGCGGCGGAGGTTTGCTTCGCCCGCGCTCTCCTAAATCTGATTTTTTCTCTCGGTTGGTTTAGAGAGAAAAGTTGAGCAGGAGGAAGAATAAGACGTTGAGAACTGAGGCGCTGTTCGTGGTGCTGAAACAGGGCGGCGCCAACAGGGCCGAGGCGCTGTCCGTACTACTGAAACAGGTCCAAGGCGTCTTTGGTACTGAACGGGTCCATGGTGCTGTCCGTGGTACTGAAACGGCCCATGGTGCTGTCCGTGGCACTGAAACGGGTACATGGTGCTGTCTGTGGTACTGAACGGGTACATGGTGCTGTCTGTGGTACTGAACGGGTCCATGGTGCTGTCCGTGGTACTGAAACGGGTACATGGTGCTGTCTGTGGTACTGAACGGGTACATGGTGCTGTCTGTGGTACTGAACGGGTCCATGGTGCTGTCCGTGGTACTGAACGGGTACATGGTGCTGTCTGTGGTACTGAACGGGTACATGGTGCTGTCTGTGGTACTGAACGGGTCCATGGTGCTGTCCGTGGTACTGAAACGGGTACATGGTGCTGTCCGTGGTACTGAAACGGGTACATGGTGCTGTCTGTGGTACTGAACGGGTCCATGGTGCTGTCTGTGGTTCTGAAAGTAAAATTGTCCATTATAAGTGACAATTTCCAAATATTAAAGGTGTGAAAGTTTTGAACTCTTCAATAATTGATCAACAAGATGTTTCTGATAACCGTGTGTGTCATCCGCAGGTTTGATATGGAAAATAAAGTGACGATTGCGCTCAGATTTTGTATGTAAAAAATATATATGACTATTTATTTAGCCTTAAACACAAATGAAGGTTTCTATCAATCTTGATCTCATTAATTAATTACTGTTTTGAAGTCTGAGGTCTTTTTTGGGTCCAGATGAAGATAATTTTCTGCTTAACACCAACAATTAATTAGTTTTCTGTCCAAACTAAAATACAACTGACACTTTTTTAATATTTTATTTTGCATTGCTCAATCAAAGAAGAATCGGCGAATGAAAAGCTTTTTTGAATCCATCTCCTTTATTCAATGTGTTTTTTTATGATGGTTTAATTAACACTTCGTATTTTGAGAATCTTTTGCTTGATTTGTAAAAATATCTATTGCACGAAAATGAAACACATCTGGTTGCCGAGCAACCGAGTAACTTCACAGTGTTCTGTTCGTCAAACAAAGAGCGAGATGTGCGGTTGAGATAGGATGAATGATGATCTAATTATGACTCACACATTGCATTAATTGCCCCCCCCCCCCTCTCCCTCCATCAGCCCCCACCCGGGTGGTCTTCTCCTTCGACGTCGGCAACGGGCCGCTGGAGGTCGGCGTGGAGTCGAGCGTTCCCCTGAACGACGACCGGTGGCATCGAGTCCGAGCCGAGCGCAACGTCAAGGAGGCGTCGCTGCGTCTGGACCGACTTCCTGTGGCCGCGCGGGACGCCCCCGCCGACGGACACCTGCACCTGCAGCTCAACAGCCAGCTGTTCGTAGGTGAGGAGCGAGGACTTTCTTTCTTGTTGTCTTGTAGGACACATAAATGTCACGCATAAATAAATGAAGAAATACGTGTGGACACATAAAAAGAGACATAAATAAATGAATAAATACAGAAATGTAGAAATAGATTTATTTAATGATGTCCTGTTTAGGTATAACTTATTTATACATTTATTTAAGCATTTATTTATTTATTCCTGTATTTATGTATTTATTCATACATTTATTTAAGCATTTATTTATTCATGTATTTATTTATTCATACATTTATTTAATTATGTATGTATTTATTCCTCTATTTATCTATGTGTACCTTTATTTATTTATTCCTGTATTATTTATTTATTCCTGTATTATTTATTTATTTATACCTTTATTCAAGCATTTATGTATGTATTCCTGTATTTATCTATTTGTACCTTTATTTAAGCATGTATTTATTTATTCCTGTATTATTTATTTGTTTATACATTTATTTAAGCATTTACTTATTCCTGTATTTTTTCATGCATTTTTAAAATGTATTCATAATTAAGACATTGTATGTCCTCCATATAACTTGGCGGTGCTGTTTAGGAATGTAAAAGAGTTACACAATATAAAAGTAAAGTCGTGTGTGTTTTCTATTTGACTTTTGTCCTCATCGGTCTCAGTGCTCAGTTCAAGGCCACTTCTCAAGTCTTCTGGATGTTTCGTTCTGTGCCTTCTCTCATCTCTCAGGCACTAACTTCCACACACACACACACACACACACACACACACACACACACACACTCACTTCTCTCATCTCTTATTCTCTTATCACTCTCCAGAGAATTGCTCGTCCTGTCTTGGCAGCTGGATCACAGGACTTCAAGTCAAATATCTTTTTAGTCTCTCCCGGGCAGACAAAAAAAAATAAAACATGAGTTTCTTTCCCGAGTTCCCACCAGGCAGCAGCGAAACACAGACAGGAACAGTGCGTTGTCTCGTGGCTCGAAGCTTTAAGTGTATATGTTACATAAGGAGGCTTTCAGTCATCTTCACGAGGGAGTAGAGAGTTTACTGTTCACGTCAGTTCATATCACAGCGAGCCAAGCGGCGTTACAACCACAGAGAACAATTACATTCTACCCTCCATTGTTTTAAAATTGACGTTCACTGTTTCACAACGAAAACATTGTTAAAGAAACATTGCTCTACAGCGCCACTAGTGGACAGAAACGTCCCTGTTCCTTCATCAAACAAAAAGACGACGCGTCAGACTGGGCTCCTCAGAAGAGGGGGAACACATCCTCTCTCTCTCTACGTATGTTAATCTGTAGACCGGCTCGCAATGTCGGACATGAAACCTGGACCTGTACGTGACTCTACAGGCAGTTATAATAATAATATTAATAATAATAATAACCGTCAGCGAGCCGAGAACCTCCAACACAAACTTCATCAATACTGCAGATTTGATTTCCCTCTCAACTTCCATCGGTTATGAATTCATCCATGTGACCTCTCACCGGAGCTACAGGGGGGGGGGGGGGGGGGGGATGATGAAAACAGGTATTCAAGGTATCAGGTATTTTCATTGTGCAAATATTATGTATGCTGCTTGGTATCAGTACACAAACACACACTGTAGTAGGGGGAAAACAATCCCGCAAACAGGGCCTGTGTGTGTTTACCTCTGGGTGATCCAGGACTCATGTGTGTGTGTTTGAATGACAATGTGCTGTTGTGTATTTTATTCAGTCAATCATTGCAATACAATATAATAATATTCTATAAAATATACAAAACAGAAAGACTGAAAAGGTATAGGTAGAAGAATAAATGATTATATATTCCTATCGTAAATTCTTATAATCAAATAAATCAGAAAATTAATATAAAATAATATTCTATATATATAATGTTTTCTTTTCTTTATTATTTTTCTTTTCTTTCTATACATATATATATATATATATAGAAAGAAAGGAACTATATATTCTTTTAAATAATAATAATAAAAATATTTTCTTTATGATTTTTCTTTATTTTCTGATTTATTTGATTGTAATAATTAAGGATAGGAATATATAACCATGTTTTCTTCTACCTTTTCAGTCTTTCTGTTTATTATATATATATATATATATATTTATTTATATATATGTATATATATATATATATATATATATATTTATATGCCACACTGGGGAATGAGACAAACAGGGTTTGAATACACAGGGAGGTGAAGTTGATTGGACACTGGGGAACGAGACACAGGTGGACACAATGAGGGCGGGGCCAGCAATCACACAGAAGGAAACAATCAGGACCAGGGCAGATAACCACAGGGACACAGATGACACAAGGACTTCAAAATAAGACACAAAACAAGACAGAAACTCCGGGTCATGACACCATATGCATAGGTTTCAATCAATTCAATTCAATTCAATTCAGTTTATTTGTATAGCCCAATTTCACAAATTACAAATTTGTCTCGGAGTGCTTTACAATCTGTACACATAGACATCCCTGCCCCAAAACCTCACATCGGACCAGGAAAAACTCCCAAATAACCCTTCAGGGGGAAAAAAAGGGAAGAAACCTGGAGGAGAGCAACAGAGGAGGATCCCTCTCCTAGGATGGACAGATGCAATAGATGTAATGTGTACAGAAGGACAGATTTAGAGTTAAAATACATTCAATGAATATGACAGAGTGTATGAATAGTTCATAGTAGGCATATTCCACGATGGAGACCTCCACGATCCATCAGGCAGATGGCGGTGGGGAGGAGGTGGGCGGAGTCTCAACAGGACAGTGGCGTAGTCATGAGCAGGAATTCCACGACCCAGACGATCCATCAGGCAGATAGGATCTATGCCGTCTCATAGGGTCCGATGACCCCATGAGACGTAAAGTCAAAAGGACTTCCGGGAGAAAGCAGAGTTAGTAACGTGTGATTGAGAGATGAAAATTCATCCTTAAGGAGAGAAAAAGAGGAGATAGGTACTCAGTGCATCCTAATACGTCCCCCGGCAGCTATAAGCCTATAGCAGCATATCAAGGGGCTGGACCAGGGCAAACCTGATTCAGCCCTAACTATAAGCTCTGTCAAGAGGAAGGTCTTAAGTCTACTCTCAAACGAGGTGACTGTGTCTGCCTCCCGGACTGAAAATGGAAGCTGGCTCCATAAACGAGGAGCTTGATAACTAAAGGCTCTGGCTCCCATTCTACTTTTTAAGACTCTAGGAACTACAAGTAGTCCCGCATTTAGTGAGCGTAGCTCTCTAGTGGGGCAATATGGTACGACAAGCTCCTTAAGATATGATGGAGCATCACCAATCAAGGCTTTGTAGGTTAAGAGAAGAATTTTAAAAGTGATTCTTGATTTTACTGGGAGCCAGTGCAGAGCAGCTAGTGCAGGAGTGATGTGATCTCTTTTCTTAGTTTTAGTGAGAACACGAGCTGCAGCATTCTGGATCAACTGGAGGGACCTAAGAGATTTATTAGAGCAGCCTGCTAATAAGGAGTTGCAGTAATCCAGTCTCGAAGTAACGACCGCGTGAACCAATTTTCTGCATCTTTTTGAGACAAGATGTGCCTGATTTTTGAAATATTACGTAGATGAAAGAATGCAGTCCTTGAGATTTGCTTTACGTGGGAGTTAAAGGACAAGTAAAGATCAAAGATAACGCCAAGATTCTTTACAGTGGTGTTGGATGCCAGGGCAATGCCGTCTACAGAATCCACATCACCAGATAATTGATCTCTGAGGTGCTCAGGGCCGATTAAAATTACTTCGGTTTTGTCTGAGTTTAACATCAAGAAGTTGCAGGTCATCCATGTTTTTATGTCTTTAAGACATGCTTGAATTTTACAGAGTTGGTTGCTCTCCTCTGGTTTTATCGATAAATATAGTTGAGTGTCATCTGCATAACAATGAAAGTTTATGGAGTGTTTCCTGATAATATTGCCCAAAGGAAGCATGTATAAGGTAAATAAAATTGGTCCAAGCACAGAACCTTGTGGAACTCCGTGATTAACGTTGGTGGTTATCGGCGTCATCGTTTACAAATACAAACTGAGATCGATCTGATAAATAGGATTTAAACCAAATTAGTGCCGTGCCTGAAATGCCAATCGACTGCTCCAGTCTCTGTAACAGGATGTCATGGTCAATGGTGTCGAATGCAGCACTAAGGTCTAACAAGACCAGGACAGAGAGGAGTCCTTTATCTGCTGCCATTAAGAGGTCATTTGTAATTTTCACCAGTGCCGTCTCGGTGCTGTGGTGTTTTCTAAATCCTGATTGAAATTTCTCAAATAAACTATTATGATGTAGAAAGTCGCACAACTGATTTGCGACCACTTTCTCATGCTGGGCTTTCTCATGCTGGGCTTATTTTCCAGAATGTTCTGGTTCTTCATTATGTGGCTTGATGGTTTAGATTTGGCAGGAATGAAGAACGTCCACCTCTCCTAATGTAGCGTGACAATAAAAACAAGTCCAAAGTGTTTACTGTGAATATATTAGCTCTCTGAAGGACACGTTGACTGTAAAGTGCATAATATATGTTTATGAATAAATGACTATTCATATCTGCTCAGATGCATGTAATCATAAACCATTTTATTCATGAGCCTTCGACGAAATAACGAGGAAAAATGTTGACTTTAGTTTGGGTTCCTAATCCTTTAGTTAATTTTCGATAAACACACACACCGTGCATATACATGCGAGATTATAGATTCATACGGCAGCCCGCTCAGTGTCGTCTCCCACGGATTCATCAAACATAATCCATTAAACACTGTATTTATGAGCCTTTAATATTCTTTGTGCAGATTCACAAGGCAGTGGATTATATGGTTTTGATTAATAACCCGTGTTATTGCGTCGCTGGAGTTACGAGCCACGCGATTGCTTTTACACTTTCTTTATCGCCTGATATGTGGAGGTGGAACATATTCACACGCAGCCCTTTCAATGTCTGCATTCTCTGCAAAGCAATATTTCACATTGCTCGTCTACTCGGATAGAGAACCAGTAGTTGCTGCTGCGCTGATGTATCTATTATATTTGACCTTTTACCTCGCTACTTTAACCCCCCCCCCCACACACACACACCCCTTGTGCTTTTCTTCTTCTTCTTTGTTTTCTCTAGAATATATATGTAATTATATTATATATATTATGTATAATTATTATGTATATACTGTATATTATAGATAATTAAATATATAATATATCAATATATATAATATATTAATATTATACATATATATCAATATATATATGATTCTATATATGATATGAGAATATATATACATAATTATATATACAGTATATATATATTATATACAAGTATTATGCATATATATTATATATCATTATATGTATAATATATATATATATAATATATTAATAGTATATATATATATATCAATATATATATACATATGATTATATATATTATGATATCAGTATACATATATTATTATATTATTTTATAAGAAATGTCATCCAAATATATTTTTTAGTATCATGGTCTGACTTGCCTAAACTCGGAGGAGTTTTTGGATAAAACACTCGACACTGACTTGACGCCTTGGCAGTGAGAAGTCAGTGAGTTGAGCATCGTGTCGACACACAAGCTTCTAAAAGTCGACTTTTGAGCCCAAATGAGTTTTTTCACGCGACGCCTTGAGCTGCTCCGCTGTCGTCGTGGCAGACAGGAAGCCGACTGCAGCGAGACATTTGGAGCATTGACACATTTGAACTCTGATAAGAGCCATCACATATGAGGACTATCTATATGTGTGTGTGTGTGTGTGTGTGTGTGTGTGTGTGTGTGTGTGGACATTACTATATATCTTTACGTGCTCAGGTTTGCAGCTACTATGAAAAGACATCTTGACAGATTGCCGCGTCGGGTGCTGGAGACGGTGAAAGGCTGCGAGGGGAAAGTGATTGAAAGGGAAGGAAAGTGGCCATTTTGGACGGAGGAGGACGTGGAAACGTTTGTTCTCGATTTTCAAGGTTTTTCTTTCCACCTAGAGCTTCTTTCCTCGCTGCCGTTTCACCATCGTGTCATTTTCTAAGAGGAGTCGTGACAGTTTAGAGCCTCAGGGTGGAGGAGAGGAGACAAGGAGGAGGAGAAATGGAAGAAATAATGTCCACCAAAGGACCAGTCTTTGTTCTGGAAGTGATATCTTTGATTCCTTCATGACATCTCCCCCATTCAATGTTTAACATCAAGAAATAAATAATTGACATCTTTTTTTTTTGCTTCATATTTCATGACTTTTCCTGATTTGTTGGGTAACCATAAAATTCCCATGATGATATGTTCACTATGTCCTGAACACATCGGTGTTCTTGTGTAAAACACATCATAAATACCAACATGTGGTTGTTGTGGATGGGATTGAGTTCTCTGTAAGATACAGTTTTTAAGCTTTAACCTCACTTAAAACCAAATGTCCGTCTCTGTCTGCCGTTGTCTCCAGGAGGCACGGCGTCCCGGCAGAAGGGCTTCCGGGGCTGCATCCGCTCCCTGCAGCTGAACGGCGTGGCCCTGGACCTGGAGGAGAGGGCCACGGTGACGCCGGGGGTCCGGCCCGGCTGCCCGGGGCACTGCAGCAGCTACGGGCCGCTGTGCCGGAACCGGGGCCGCTGCGTGGAGCGAGCCGCCGGCTTCCACTGCGACTGCAGCCGCTCGGCCTACACCGGAGTCTTCTGCCATACAGGTAGGCCATATGTAGATACACACACACACACACACACACACACACACACATACACATGCACACAATAGATCAATATATATATATTTATATATATAAATATATATAATCATATGTATACAGGACTGTCTCAGAAAATTAGAATATTGTGATGAAGTTCTTTATTTTCTGTAATGCAATTAAAAAAACAAAAATGTCATGCATTCTGGATTCATTACAAATCAACTGAAATATTGCAAGCCTTTTATTCTTTTAATATTGCTGATTATGGCTTACAGCTTAAGAAAACTCTAAAATCCTATCTCATAAAATTTTAATATTTCCTCAGACCAAGTAAAAAAAAAGATTTATAACAGTGGTGTATTTGTGGTATGACATCGTCTTTAAAATAAAAAAGGGAGTGAATATAAAAGATAATGTAGAAACCAGAAAGACAAATACTTGATTTGAAAATGTAAAAAGAAAAGCCTTGGTTTAGATTAAAATGTAGTTTTGGTCACTTTTTTTCTTCTTTTTCTTACCATTTTGGATACCGCCAAAATAAGAGCCCGTCGCTGTCACCTCTCTTTTCTCCAGAGGTGTCGGCCAGCTTCACACCGGGGACCTCCGTCAGCTACACCTTCAAGGGGCCGCACGAGTCGGGCGGGAACGCCAGCGGCCGGCCGGCCTCCGTCTCCTCCGACGCCACGCCGAGGGCCGAGAACGTGTCCCTGAGCTTCAGGACCAATCGGAGTCCGGCTCTGCTGCTCTACGTCAGCTCCTCCCACCGGCAGTCCCTGGCCCTGCTCGTCAACAAGCTCGGTGGGTGTGGGGGGGGGGACTTTTATTTTGAAGGGGATGTGTGTGCGTGGCAGATGCAAAAGATTCAAGTCTTGTTTTTTTTTATCGTCTCATCTACCTCGACTTCTCTTCCCTGCAGCGTTTATTTAATTAGATTATTTTTTTATTTTCAACAAGCCTCCTATTCTCTCTCTCTCTCTCTCAGGCCTTTTTCACATTCCTTTCTTCTCTCCTCTTGAGGTTGAACGTCCTCTATCTTCTCACAAGCTTATTTCCCTCCTTTCCGCCTCCTCTCCTCGTCCTCCTCTTCTTTCACACTCTTTCACACCTTTTTTTCAAATCCTTTCTCACCCTCCATCGCTCCCATTCTCATTAATTACGTCTCTTTACTTCTCCTTTTCTACTCACTCTTAATTCTTTTATATTCTTCTTCTCAAGACCCTTCACGCCCGTCTTCACCTTCCTCCCTCAACCATTTTCAACCACTTTCCTCTCCTTCCTCCTCATCTTACACCTCTTCTCTCCTCCTCCTCTCAATCATGCCATCCTTTCCACGGTATCAATGTCGCCTCTATACCTTCTTCCTCCCTCTCTCTCCTCCTCCTCTACTCTATACCTTCTTCCTCCCTCTCCCTCCTCCTCCTCTCACTCATGCCATCCTCTCCATGATATCGACATAATCTCAATACCTTCTTCCTCCCTCTCTCCTCCTCCTCCTCCTTCTGTGATCTCTTCTTCCTCCATCCACCACTCAACCTCCGAGACCCGATGACTTTGCTGAATCTGAAGCAGAAACAGCAGAAAAGTTGCTGATGTGTTTTATAAACTGTAGTGTGACATCATTATCTTGTGGCTTTTTCAGGAAGAGGCACTTTGACTTTAAGATTACATTTTTAAGTCCAATATAATTGGCACTTTGCTGGTTGATTAGCAATCTTATCTTCTTCTTCTTCTGGTGTTAATGCCTCTGAGAAGCTGACGGACAGCAGAGCGTTAAGGGTTCATGCTGACCGTGGAGTCGTCAGGTAAATGCTCTGAAACTGATGCCTTCAATTAAACCAACGAGAGCTTTTCTATCGCTCGGCTCATTTATTATTTATTTCCTCTGCTGCAGTTAAACCTCTTCAAACCCACGTCCGTCCCTTAAGCCCCAAGTCCCCCAATTGGGGGACTTGTTGTACATTGTGGTTAAACTGTCCAAAACATTATAATAAACATGAGCAAATATATTCATGTTGTACATCGAATTAAAGAACACAACTTAGGCTATGAGAGTCAGAAAAGCCATTTCAACACAACTCAAAAAACCAACTGAAATAATCATTAAAACATCATAATCATGATTCAGTCAGGAGTCGGCCACATAGTCAGGAGTCGGTACACATAGACATCCCTGCCCCAAAACCTCACATCGGACCAGGAAAAACTCCCAAATAACCCTTCAGGGGGAAAAAAAAAGGGAAGAAACCTGCAGGAGAGCAACAGAGGAGGATCCCTCTCCAGGATGGACAGGTGCAATAGATGTAATGTGTACAGAAGGACAGATTTAGAGTTTAAATACATTCAATGAATATGACAGAGTGTATGAATAGTTCATAGTAGGCATATTCCACGACCCAGACCTCGATGATCCATCAGGCAGATAGGATCTATGCCGTCTCATAGGGTCCGATGACCCCATGAGACGTGAAGTCAAAAGGACTCCGCGGAGAAAGCAGAGTTAGTAACGTGTGATTGAGAGATGAAAATTCATCCTTAAGGAGAGAAAAAAGAGGAGATAGGTACTCAGTGCATCCTAAACGTCCCCCAGCAGCTATAAGCCTATAGCAGCATATCAAGGGGCTGGACCAGGTGAACCTGATTCAGCCCTAACTATAAGCTCTGTCAAAGAGGAAGGTCTTAAGTCTACTCTTAAACGAGGTGACTGTGTCTGCCTCCCGGACTGAAATTGGAAGCTGGTTCCATAAAAGAGGAGCTTGATAACTAAAGGCTCTGGCTCCCATTCTACTTTTTAAGACTCTAGGAACTACAAGTAGTCCCGCATTTAGTGAGCGTAGCTCTCTAGTGGGGCAATATGGTACTACAAGCTCCTTAAGATATGATGGTGCATCACCAATCAAGGCTTTGTAGGTTAAGAGAAGAATTTTAAAAGTGATTCTTGATTTGACTGGGAGCCAGTGCAGAGCAGCTAGTGCAGGAGTGATGTGATCTCTTTTCTTAGTTTTAGTGAGAACACGAGCTGCAGCATTCTGGATCAACTGGAGGGACCTAAGAGACTTATTAGAGCAGCCTGATAATAAGGAGTTGCAGTAATCCAGTCTCGAAGTAACGAACGCGTGAACCAATTTTTCTGCATCTTTTTGAGACAAGATGTGCCTGATTAGACAAGATGTGCCACAAGGATACACACATTACACCAGTCATCTTGTTCATGCTCCTGCGTGTTGGAAACACAGTGTGTCTTTATGGAAGGGAGTACTACACTTAAAGTTTAAAAAATATGTTATTTCGTGCAATGTTTTTTTTTTTGTGCCTTTGTAATAATCTTTAAAAAACACAAATACGTCACACGGCTTTACATTTTTATTTTATTTTCATTTAATCCAGAGATTTTTATGAAAATTAAAAAGTTGTGTTAATTGAGATGAGATTGAAAATGGAACAACTTTTTGTGTGTGTGTGTGTGTGCGTGTGTGTGTGTGTGTGTGTGTAGATAAGCTGGAGGTGAGGTACAAGCTGGACGGCGGCAGAGACGCCGACGTGTTGAGGAGCCGAGTGAAGAGTCTGGCCGACGGGCGACTGCACAGCGTCACCGTCAGGAGGCGGAGCGGCTCCGTGTCCCTGCAGGTCACCACACACACACACACACACACACACACACACACACATATACACAGACACACACAGACACAAAGACACACACATATATACACAGAGACAAATATACACATACAGACACCCACACACACACACACACACATATACACAGAGACAAACATACACGCACCCACACACACAGACACACACAGACATACACACACATATACACACAGACACACATACAGACACACACGCACAAAGATACACATGCGACACATACACACACACAGAGACACACACAAAGACACACACACACACAGACAAACAGAGACACACACCCGCACACACACACACATACACGCACAGACACACACACACACACACACACACACAGAACCACAGACAGACAGTTTTATTATGATCAGGTCCCCCGGTGGGACGGCGGCGCTCTGGCAGAGCGTCGGGGACAAACGACACACATTCCCCGAGCGTCAGACTGAAATACGAGGCGCTGGAATCGCATCTGGATCCTCTTGCCTCCTCTCGTCCGGGCGATGGACGAGCTGAACGCCATCAGCGTTGTGTGTCATCATCAACGCCCCGAGGTGCAGCACAAGGTGCAGCTGGCCTCCCGATCCACGCTGGGAGACTCTCGCTCCGCCGCCGCCCGCATCATTACGTCGTTTCCCGCCGCGCCGCGGGGAACAGACGACTCCCCGGATCCCAAATCACTCGAGTTTATCTGGCTCAGCGACCTGGCGCCACTTTCCATCCACAGGGTAGACTTTTTTTCTTTCTTTCTTGTTTTAGGTACTAGCTCAATGCTAACATTAGCCGTTAGCCACAACTCACGGAACATTTACACGTCTTGGAAAATGGAAAGTCCATCTTTGTTTCTAACAACCCCTTCTAACCCCCGTAAACAACTTTATTACAGTAATGCATACATTTTTTGTCCAAGGCAACAGCGATACCATTCCCTCCCTCCTCCTCTGGAGTTTGTATTTTCTTTGTAATATTAGCTAATTATGATCATCAGCATGTTAACGTTTTAGCTCAAAGCCTACATTTAGGCTAGAGAATGTCTCTAGCCTCAAGGGAAAAACGTTGTCATCTTTTAAACACGTGCAAATACTTTTTTCACCACCTCATAATTTAATTAGCCACTTCCTGTCACAGATATTCTCGTGACTTATCTCCATCTATCATTTCAAACCACACAATTACATGACAGGAAGTACACACCAATACATCGAAAACATCCTTTCGCTCGATGATTCAGTTTCACAACTGACACGGGGGGGTGTTAGAGGGACATTAATGGGTTAATGGGTTAATGCTTAAGGCGTGCGGCTGTGTACTTTCACCAGCGAGGCCTCGAAAAGTCAAATGAGGCCGAAACTAAAATATTAGAGTGGGTCGCGATCTCTTCAGGCTGGCAGTGGAACGGATGAAGCTCGGGTTTAAACCTGAGTTGAGGTTCTGTCGAGGTTTCTTCTGCACAGCCACGTGACCAAACTGGAGAGCGGCCCTCGTCGAAAGACAAGAGTTATAAAGTTATTTCATTCGTCTTCTTGAAGCAACACAAATACGTTTTACTCAGTTAATATGAAACATGCGTTGTTTTATTTCAGATTGACCAGAATCCCAGAGAAGACTTCAACCTGACATCTGGAGGAGAGTTCAACGCCATCAAGTCGCTGGTGTTGGGCCGAGTGCACGGTGAGCGGGGGGGGGGTATTGTTATTGTGTTACACTCAAGACGGCAGACTCCGGTTCTACTGAGTGATGCAGAAATGACTTAAACGTGCATTCTCTCACCTGACCAGCAGGGGGAGACTCCTCCGGTCGCTTACATATTTCAGATCATATAGAAGTCTATGATTTGTGTTTTAAAGCTGCATTCTCTCTCCTGACCACCAGGGGGCGACTCCTCTGGCTGTATAGAAGTCTATGCTTCATGTGTTACAGCTGCATTCTCTCTCCTGACCACCAGGGGGCGACTCCTCTGGCTGTATAGAAGTCTATGCTTCATGTGTTACAGCTGCATTCTCTCTCCTGACCACCAGGGGGCGACTCCTCTGGCTGTATAGAAGTCTATGCTTCATGTGTTACAGCTGCATTCTCTCCTGACCACCAGGGGGCGACTCCTCTGGCTGTATAGAAGTCTATGCTTCATGTGTTACAGCTGCATTCTCTCTCCTGACCACCAGGGGGCGGCTCTGCTGGTTGTATAGAAGTCTATGCTTCATTAGTTAAAGCTGCATTCTCTCAACTGGCCACCACGGGGCGGCTCCTCTGGTTGTATAGAAGTCTATGCTCCTCCTCTCTGTCGTGTCAGGGAGGCAAGAGAGTCGGATCAGGACCAGAGGAGCGGAGGGAAAGTGGATTGTTCTGTCGCTTACCTGCCAACCGCGTCGTCCATCAGCCTCACTAATGGACCGGGAAGGAATAGAGAGTTGGGGAGAGGGGGAGAGAGAGAGGGAGAGGGGGAGAGAGGGAGAGAGGGAGAGAGGGGGAGGGGGAGGAGCTTGTTTCCTGCTGCTCTCATCTACACACAGATGCGTCTCACCTCTCATCTAAAAAGGCCGATGCGGCTGGTTACCGCGGTAACGTCGGCTCTCACAGCTGCGGCGAAGGACGAAGGACGGGCGGGGCGTGAGTCGATCGAGGGGTCTGACACGCGGGGGGTGAGAGCGCAGAGGGGCGTCGCCGTGGCAACGGTCAGCGTCCGTACGGACCGGTGAACGAATCGTGTTTCCCGAGGGCTCAAAATCAGCTGAGGTGTAAAAGGTTAACTCCCACACTGCTTTAGAGGCGGAGCTAATCATCTTTTTTTGTTTTATCCTCCGCGTCCAGGCTCCGAGGAGGCGGACCCAGAGCTGTCCCGGCTGGCGTCCCTCGGCTTCACCGGTTGCCTCTCGGCGGTGCGCTTCAATGCCATCAGCCCCCTGAAGGCCGCTCTGCTCCACCCGCACGCCGGCCCCGTGGTCGTCTCGGGGCCGCTGGCCCGGTCCGGCTGCGGCTCCTCGGCGGCGGCCGATCCCGACGCGGCCGAGGACACGCGCCGCCTGTCAGGTATGGGAAGGGGGAGGAGCCAGCTCGGTTTAATGCAGTGATGTGGATGAGAGCGAGACGCGAAGAATCACAAGTATTCGTAGCGTAGAAAAATTATGAATCAATTGTAATTATTAAACTCACATTCCCTTTCACACGTAAACATAGGAGTTCAGGAACTGGACGACGTCGTTAAAGGATGAGATCGTTTTATAGATTATAAAGAACAAAAGGAAAAATGAACTGATCCTACAGAAAAGAGCTCGACAGGACGCCACGCCCCCAATGTCTTATCCCACAGAGCATCAGAAACGCCTCCTCTTTCCTTAACGTCTCCTCATTCCTTAACGTCTCCTCATTCCTTAACGTCTCCTCTTCCCTTAACGCCTCCTCTTGCCTTAACGTCTCCTCTTGCCTTAACGTCTCCTCTTGCCTAAAAGCCTCCTCTTGCCTTAACGTCTCCTATTGCCTTAACGTCTCCTCTTGCCTTAACGTCTCCTCTTGCCTAAAAGCCTCCTCTTGCCTTAACGTCTCCTATTGCCTTAACGTCTCCTCTTGCCTTAATGTCTCCTCTTGCCTTAACGTCTCCTCTTGCCTAAAAGCCTCCTCTTGCCTTAACGTCTCCTATTGCCTTAACGTCTCCTCTTGCCTTAACGTCTCCTCTTGCCTAAAAGCCTCCTCTTGCCTTAACGTCTCCTATTGCCTTAACGTCTCCTCTTGCCTTAATGTCTCCTCTTGCCTTAACGTCTCCTCTTTCCTTAATGTCTCCTCTTGCCTTAACGTCTCCTCTTGCCTTAACGTCTCCTCTTGCCTTAACGCCTCCTCTTGCCTTAACGTCTCCTGTTGCCTTAACGTCTCCTCTTGCCTTAACGTCTCCTCTTGCCTTAACGCCTCCTCTTGCCTTAACGTCTCCTGTTGCCTAAACGCCTCCTCTTGCCTTAACGTCTCCTCTTACCTTAACGCCTCCTCATCCCTTAACGTCTCCTCTTGCATTAACGCCTCCTCTTGCCTTAACGTCTCCTCATCCCTTAACGTCTCCTCTTACCTTAACGCCTCCTCTTGCCTTAACGTCTCCTCTTGCCTTAACGTCTCCTCTTGCCTTAACGTCTCCTCTTGCCTTAACGCCTCCTCTTGCCTTAATGTCTCCTGTTGCCTTAACGTCTCCTCTTGCCTTAACGCCTCCTCTTGCCTTAACGTCTCCTCATCCCTTAACGCCTCCTCTTTCCTTAACGTCTCCTCTTTCCTTAACGTCTCCTCTTGCCGTAACGCCTCCTCTTGCCTTAACGTCTCCTCTTGCCTTAACGTCTCCTCTTTCCTTAACGTCTCCTCTTGCCTTAACGTCTCCTCTTGCCTTAACGCCTCCTCTTGCCTTAATGTCTCCTGTTGCCTTAACGTCTCCTCTTGCCTTAAAGCCTCCTCTTGCCTTAACGTCTCCTCATCCCTTAACGCCTCCTCTTTCCTTAACGTCTCCTCTTGCCTTAACGTCTCCTCTTGCCTTAATGCCTCCTCTTGCCTTAACGTCTCCTCTTGCCTTCACATCTCTTCATCCCTTAACGCCTCCTCTTGCCTTAACGTCTCCTCTTGCCTTAATGCCTCCTCTTGCCTTAACGTCTCCTCTTGCCTTCACGTCTCTTCATCCCTTAATGCCTCCTCTTGCCTTAACGTCTCCTCTTGCCTTCACGTCTCTTCATCCCTTAACGCCTCCTCTTGCCTTAACGTCTCCTCATCCCTTAACGTCTCCTCATCCCTTAACGCCTCCTCTTCCCTTAACGCCTCCTCTTGCCTTAACGCCTCCTCTTGCCTTAACGTCTCCTCTTGCCTTAACGTCTCCTCTTGCCTTAACGCCTCCTCCTGCCTTAACGTCTTCTTGCCTTAACGCCTCCTCTTGCCTTAACGTCTCCTCTTGCCTTAACGTCTCCTCTTGCCTTAACGCCTCCTCTTGCCTTAACGTCTCCTCTTGCCTTAACGCCTCCTCTTGCCTCAACGTCTCCTCTTGCCTTAACGTCTCCTCTTGCCTTAACGTCTCCTCTTGCCTTAACGCCTCCTCCTGCCTTAACGTCTTCTTGCCTTAACGCCTCCTCTTGCCTTAACGTCTCCTCTTGCCTTAACGCCTCCTCTTGCCTTAACGCCTCCTCTTGCCTTAACGTCTCCTCTTGCCTTAACGTCTCCTGTTGCCTTAACGAGCTGCCGTTCCCCGTCTCCTCTGAATGATTATGTTCTGATCTTGTTGTTTCTCTCTCTCTTTCTTTTGGGTATTTATTCCTTCATTTTTCTCTGATTCTCAGATCTTGTTGCTGTGATTCTCGTCTTTCCATTTCTTTCTTCTAGACTTCTCATGTGTTTCTTTCCTCCTGTCTTCCTTCTCTCTGCTGCAGACCAGTCTGGTCCGGTGGGTTCAGGTCAACCTCTAGTCAACGCCATGAGGACTGACTCAGCTCTGATCGGAGGTACTGGACCCTTTTCATCTGCACGGGAACCAAGGACCGGCTTCTGATTGATTGATTGATTGATTGATTGATTGATTGATTGATATATTTATTTGTCGTTTGCCAGAGTACAGGTACAAAAGCATCGAAATTACAAGAAAGGGTGGATGAAAGATTACAGCATAACATGAGGGAAGAAGAAGGCGAGAAAAAAACACCAACCCCCCGACTATGCCCCGAGAGGGGTACAGTGTGGGAGCAGGAAAAAAACACCTTAGCACATAAGCACATACATTTAGACATAACTTGCAACGAGTAGGAAGGGGGGAGGGGAGGTAATCCAACAACTGGGTGATCTAAGCCCATCCATTGGGGGCAGAAGGTAACCAGCACCGACAAGCAGCCAGCGGTCCGCGCCAACACAGCAGCGCCAGCACAGCCCGTCCGGTCACACTGGGGGTTAAAAGCAGGCGAAGGCGTGGGATGGGGGGAGGGGGGTAGTGAATGCAATCAGTATTATTGAAAGTTCGTGTGTGCGTGTTCTGGTATGTCGTCCTCCCCCAGGCCACAACAGACAAAGTTCTCAGTCCGCAAGATGGTCGTTGCCATGGAGATAGCCTTGAAAGGTCCTGGGAGAAAAACAACCACAGGTGTCTGTGGATAGGGGGAAGGGAATGAGAGAGGTTCTCACTTCAGCGATCTTCAGGGGAGTTGTTGTTCCAGTAACGGCCTTGACCAAGGCCCGTTCTGGTTGAGGGAGCCGAAAGCAGATAAGATTGGGATTGTTTGGTCTTCCAGCAGCTACATCCAATTTGCGCACCTGCTATTCCACCACTTTCCTCCCATAAAAATTCAAATCGATCCAATTTCGTCGGGCAGCCTTGTCGGGGGGCTTTTAACGGCTGTCCCCGTTTCCTTAATTTTCCGATAAACCAGGGCAACGCCAAATCCAAACAGCAGAAATCCTGTAATCATAGTTCCGAATAGGTAGATGTCATCTACGTCCTCCACGGAAAGGGCTGCTAGACACACGACACGTCCATCGTGTAACCAGCTGCAACGTCCCGGCAGGACGGGCAGGTTCCCCCGAACCCAAGCTTCTCGTCGAGAAGACGGTGTCAATTGCGTTGAGAGACCAGTTGATCAGATGATCAGTTGATCGGTCCATGGTTTTTAGTTCGAAGAGCGATGAGGAGAGAGTCTCTCAAGTATAAAACAAGACAAGACATGACGAGAGAAGCCAAGCAGGGAAGGGAAGGTCATGGGGAGGAGAGGGAGAGAAAAAGCGACCGCCTTCGAAGAGAGCCAAAGAAGAAAGAAAAAAAAAAAAAAAAAAAAAAAAAAAAAAACGATAATCAAGTCAACCGTACTTTAAATGTTCTAAAACAATCTCAGTTAAATACTTGTTCCTCTGTACGAGCGACGCATTTATTCTGAACAACTCTTAGATTTTGTGCAAAGTCAGACCACATGATGCAGGCTCACCAGAGTCTCCTCCGGCTGCCTCTCTGGGCCCTCTAGAAGGGAGCTAGTGCCATGAGAACCAGGCCTCTCATAATAAAATTAAGTTTTTCTAAAGTAAGTAAGTAAAGTTTATTTATATTTTGCACTTATCACAGACAAAGTGTCACAAAGTGCAGTTCAGTGGTGAATTAAAACAATTTGGCAAAAACAGGCGCAGAAAACATGTCAACAGTTAAAAGAGCAAAAGTACAATACACTGTAAAAGATGCTGCAGTAAAAAAGAAAGAAACAATTTAGATTTTAAAAAATCAAGCCGACAGAATATATAATTCAACCAAAAAAGTGTCACGCTCATAAAGACTACCGCCTTTGTCCACAGGGGGGCCAAAATCCACATGGGGGAAAAAGACGTCTTCATAGTAATTTTATTGCAATAGTTTGATGAGTTTTTTTTGAGTGACAAAGATTTTAAGTATAAAGGTTACACGTCGGGATGACACACGCTAGATGATGAGCTCAGAGAGGGAGTGAAGTGATTCCTACGAAAACTAATTTAAAACGTTGCTGCTCTGCCAGCGCCGATGGATTTCAAGAGAAGACCGAAAAGGCTCGATATATTACCGTGTGGATAGAAAAGGTGAGGACCCGAAAAAAAGAAAATAAAAGTCAATTAAAACTGTCCATTAAACTGGCCTGACACACCTAATTAAACCTGTAAAAGGAATCGCTCGCTGATGGGAAAACTTATTTGCCGTTTATCTTGAAAATAAGCTTGGGTTCTTTGTCGCTCAATGGAGTATTAAATTGATTTTAGTCGTATTTTAGAATTCCAATTAAAGGAAACTTGCTCTCATATTCCCAAATGCGCTCAACAGAGCAGGAGATAGTTTCCAAAAAATACTTAAAATTGGGTTTAATGTACTTTAAAGTTAGATTAGCAAAACATAAGGAAAATAGGTTGGCAGTAAATGGGAGAAGACATTTTATATTTCTGCATATTGAAACCTGACCGTGAGTGTCCTCTTTGCCTTTTTGCAGGCGTCATAGCGGTGGCCATCTTTGTGACCTTGG